>NC_138307.1:80279118-80291618 GCF_965601325.2 Salmo salar | reverse complement strand
GTGTGTGTGTGTGTGTGTGTGTGTGTGTGTGTGTGTGTGTGTGTGTGTGTGTGTGTGTGTAGCTGCAGCCTCCACGGCCGTGGGAACTGGACACAATATAAACCATCGTCTTTCGGACTTCTAGGAGTTGTAGGTTAGTGTCCCAAATGGCACCCTATTACCTATATAGTGCACTACTTCAGACCAGAACCCTATTCCCTATATAGTGCACTACTTTAGACCAGAGCCCTATTCCCTATGTAGTACACTACTTTAGACCAGATCCATTTTCCCTATATAGTACACTACTTTAGACCAGAGCCAATGGGCCCAGGTCAAAAGTAGTCCACCTTATAGACTGCCATTTGGGATAGACCATGAGATTCAGAATAGGTTTTTCCAGCCTTCAGATAAGAGCCAGTCAGAGTGAGGGGTGAACAGGACAGTATATCAGGGCCTTCTGATAAGAGTTAGTCAGAGTGAGGGGTGGACAGTATATCAGGGCCTTCTGATAAGAGTCAGTCAGAGTGAGGGGTGGACAGGACAGTATATCAGGGCCTTCTGATAAGAGTCAGTCAGAGTGAGGGGTGGACAGGACAGTATATCAGGGCCTTCTGATAAGAGTTAGTCAGAGTGAGGGGTGGACAGGACAGTATATCAGGGCCTTCTGATAAGAGTTAGTCAGAGTGAGGGGTGGACAGGACAGTATAGCAGGGCCTTCTGATAAGAGTCAGTCAGAGTGAGGGGTGGACAGGACAGTATATCAGGGCCTTCTGATAAGAGTCAGTCAGAGTGAGGGGTGGACAGGACAGTATATCAGGGCCTTCTGATAAGAGTTAGTCAGAGTGAGGGGTGGACAGGACAGTATATCAGGGCCTTCTGATAAGAGTTAGTCAGAGTGAGGGGTGGACAGGACAGTATATCAGGGCCTTCTGATAAGAGTTAGTCAGAGTGAGGGGTGGACAGGACAGTATATCAGGGCCTTCTGATAAGAGTCAGTCAGAGTGAGGGGTGGACAGGACAGTATATCAGGGCCTTCTGATAAGAGTCAGTCAGAGTGAGGGGTGGACAGGACAGTATATCAGGGCCTTCTGATAAGAGTCAGTCAGAGTGAGGGGTGGACAGGACAGTATATCAGGGCCTTCTGATAAGAGTCAGTCAGAGTGAGGGGTGGACAGGACAGTATATCAGGGCCTTCTGATAAGAGTCACTCAGAGTGAGGGGTGGACAGGACAGTATATCAGGGCCTTCTGATAAGAGTCAGTCAGAGTGAGGGGTGGACAGGACAGTATATCAGGGCCTTCTGATAAGAGTTAGTCAGAGTGAGGGGTGAACAGGACAGTATATCAGGGCCTTCTGATAAGAGTTAGTCAGAGTGAGGGGTGGACAGGACAGTATATCAGGGCCTTCTGATAAGAGTCAGTCAGAGGGGTGGACAGGACAGTATATCAGGGCCTTCTGATAAGAGTTAGTCAGAGTGAGGGGTGGACAGGACAGTATATCAGGGCCTTCTGATAAGAGTCAGTCAGAGTGAGGGGTGGACAGTATATCAGGGCCTTCTGATAAGAGTCAGTCAGAGTGAGGGGTGGACAGGACAGTATATCAGGGCCTTCTGATAAGAGTCAGTCAGAGTGAGGGGTGGACAGGACAGTATATCAGGGCCTTCTGATAAGAGTTAGTCAGAGTGAGGGGTGGACAGTATATCAGGGCCTTCTGATAAGAGTCAGTCAGAGTGAGGGGTGGACAGGACAGTATATCAGGGCCTTCTGATAAGAGTTAGTCAGAGTGAGGGGTGGACAGGACAGTATATCAGGGCCTTCTGATAAGAGTCAGTCAGAGTGTGGGGTGGACAGGACAGTATATCAGGGCCTTCTGATAAGAGTCAGTCAGAGTGAGGGGTGGACAGGACAGTATATCAGGGCCTTCTGATAAGAGTCAGTCAGAGTGAGGGGTGGACAGTATATCAGGGCCTTCTGATAAGAGTCAGTCAGAGTGAGGGGTGGACAGGACAGTATATCAGGGCCTTCTGATAAGAGTCAGTCAGAGTGAGGGGTGGACAGGACAGTATATCAGGGCCTTCTGATAAGAGTCAGTCAGAGTGAGGGGTGGACAGGACAGTATATCAGGGCCTTCTGATAAGAGTCAGTCAGAGTGAGGGGTGGACAGGACAGTATATCAGGGCCTTCTGATAAGAGTCAGTCAGAGTGAGGGGTGAACAGGACAGTATATCAGGGCCTTCTGATAAGAGTCAGTCAGAGTGAGGGGTGGACAGGACAGTATATCAGGGCCTTCTGATAAGAGTCAGTCAGAGTGAGGGGTGGACAGGACAGTATATCAGGGCCTTCTGATAAGAGTCAGTCAGAGTGAGGGGTGGACAGTATATCAGGGCCTTCTGATAAGAGTCAGTCAGAGTGAGGGGTGGACAGGACAGTATATCAGGGCCTTCTGATAAGAGTCAGTCAGAGTGAGGGGTGGACAGGACAGTATATCAGGGCCTTCTGATAAGAGTCAGTCAGAGTGAGGGGTGGACAGGACAGTATATCAGGGCCTTCTGATAAGAGTCAGTCAGAGTGAGGGGTGGACAGGACAGTATATCAGGGCCTTCTGATAAGAGTCAGTCAGAGTGAGGGGTGGACAGTATATCAGGGCCTTCTGATAAGAGTCAGTCAGAGTGAGGGGTGGACAGGACAGTATATCAGGGCCTTCTGATAAGAGTTAGTCAGAGTGAGGGGTGGACAGTATATCAGGGCCTTCAGATAAGAGCCAGTCAGAGTGAGGGGTGGACAGGACAGTATATCAGGGCCTTCTGATAAGAGTTAGTCAGAGTGAGGGGTGGACAGGACAGTATATCAGGGCCTTCTGATAAGAGCCAGTCAGAGTGAGGGTTGGACAGGACAGTATATCAGGGCCTTCTGATAAGAGTCAGTCAGAGTGAGGGGTGGACAGGACAGTATATCAGGGCCTTCTGATAAGAGTCAGTCAGAGTGAGGGGTGGACAGGACAGTATATCAGGGCCTTCTGATAAGAGCCAGTCAGAGTGAGGGGTGGACAGTATATCAGGGCCTTCTGATAAGAGTCAGTCAGAGTGAGGGGTGGATAGGACAGTATATCAGGGCCTTCTGATAAGAGCCAGTCAGAGTGAGGGATGGACAGGACAGTATATCAGGGCCTTCTGATAAGAGTCAGTCAGAGTGAGGGGTGGACAGGACAGTATATCAGGGCCTTCTGATAAGAGTCAGTCAGAGTGAGGGGTGGACAGGACAGTATATCAGGGCCTTCTGATAAGAGTCAGTCAGAGTGAGGGGTGGACAGGACAGTATATCAGGGCCTTCTGATAAGAGTCAGTCAGAGTGAGGGGTGGACAGGACAGTATATCAGGGCCTTCTGATAAGAGTCAGTCAGAGTGAGGGGTGGACAGGACAGTATATCAGGGCCTTCTGATAAGAGTTAGTCAGAGTGAGGGGTGGACAGGACAGTATATCAGGGCCTTCTGATAAGAGTCAGTCAGAGTGAGGGGTGGACAGGACAGTATATCAGGGCCTTCTGATAAGAGTCAGTCAGAGTGAGGGGTGGACAGGACAGTATATCAGGGCCTTCTGATAAGAGCCAGTCAGAGTGAGGGGTGGACAGGACAGTATATCAGGGCCTTCTGATAAGAGTCAGTCAGAGTGAGGGGTGGACAGGACAGTATATCAGGGCCTTCTGATAAGAGTCAGTCAGAGTGAGGGGTGGACAGGACAGTATATCAGGGCCTTCTGATAAGAGCCAGTCAGAGTGAGGCGTGGACAGGACAGTATATCAGGGCCTTCTGATAAGAGTCAGTCAGAGTGAGGGGTGGACAGGACAGTATATCAGGGCCTTCTGATAAGAGTCAGTCAGAGTGAGGGGTGGACAGGACAGTATATCAGGGCCTTCTGATAAGAGCCAGTCAGAGTGAGGGGTGGACAGTATATCAGGGCCTTCTGATAAGAGTCAGTCAGAGTGAGGGGTGGACAGGACAGTATATCAGGGCCTTCTGATAAGAGCCAGTCAGAGTGAGGGATGGACAGGACAGTATATCAGGGCCTTCTGATAAGAGTCAGTCAGAGTGAGGGGTGGACAGGACAGTATATCAGGGCCTTCTGATAAGAGTCAGTCAGAGTGAGGGGTGGACAGGACAGTATATCAGGGCCTTCTGATAAGAGTCAGTCAGAGTGAGGGGTGAACAGGACAGTATATCAGGGCCTTCTGATAAGAGCCAGTCAGAGTGAGGGGTGGACAGGACAGTATATCAGGGCCTTCTGATAAGAGTCAGTCAGAGTGAGGGGTGAACAGGACAGTATATCAGGGCCTTCTGATAAGAGTCAGTCAGAGTGAGGGGTGGACAGGACAGTATATCAGGGCCTTCTGATAAGAGTCAGTCAGAGTGAGGGGTGGACAGTATATCAGGGCCTTCTGATAAGAGTCAGTCAGAGTGAGGGGTGGACAGGACAGTATATCAGGGCCTTCTGATAAGAGTTAGTCAGAGTGAGGGGTGAACAGGACAGTATATCAGGGCCTTCTGATAAGAGTCAGTCAGAGTGAGGGGTGGACAGTATATCAGGGCCTTCTGATAAGAGTCAGTCAGAGTGAGGGGTGGACAGGACAGTATATCAGGGCCTTCTGATAAGAGCCAGTCAGAGTGAGGGGTGGACAGGACAGTATATCAGGGCCTTCTGATAAGAGTCAGTCAGAGTGAGGGGTGGACAGTATATCAGGGCCTTCAGCTACGCCAATGAAAACAAATCAAAGAAATCAAAAGAAAAGAACTCCCAAAGCGACAAAGGCCTTGACTGAACAATCGTTAAACAACAGCGTCTGTAATACCAAGAGGAGGAACACACACATGGTTCTGAGCTCCTCCGGACACTAAGCCAACACAACTGGGCTTGTTATTACACAGAGTCAACAACAACAAGAAGAACAACAACAACCATGTCAGGAATAAACACACAACTACCTGTCCACAACCACAGATGGACTGTTACATAGTCAAATGGTGTACGTCTCTTTCTATCATTAACAGTTGCTTTTGTCCATCTAATTATCTAGATAGTCTATGAGAAGCTGAAGTGTCCATGTAATTATCTAGATAGTCTCTGAGAAGCTGAAGTGTCCATCTAATTATCTAGATAGTCTCTGAGAAGCTGAAGTGTCCATGTAATTATCTAGATAGTCTCTGAGAAGCTGAAGTGTCCATCTAATTATCTAGATAGTCTCTGAGAAGCTGAAGTGTCCATGTAATTATCTAGATAGTCTATGAGAAGCTGAAGTGTCCATCTAATTATCTAGATAGTCTCTGAGAAGCTGAAGTGTCCATCTAATTATCTAGATAGTCTCTGAGAAGCTGAAGTGTCCATCTAATTATCTAGATAGTCTCTGAGAAGCTGAAGTGTCCATCTAATTATCTAGATAGTCTATGAGAAGCTGAAGTGTCCATCTAATTATCTAGATAGTCTCTGAGAAGCTGAAGTGTCCATCTAATTATCTAGATAGTCTATGAGAAGCTGAAGTGTCCATCTAATTATCTAGATAGTCTATGAGAAGCTGAAGTGTCCATGTAATTATCTAGATAGTCTCTGAGAAGCTGAAGTGTCCATCTAATTATCTAGATAGTCTCTGAGAAGCTGAAGTGTCCATGTAATTATCTAGATAGTCTCTGAGACGCTGAAGTGCAGCATTGTGGTTCTGAAACTCCTCTGGGTACGGGCCAGGCCAACAGCACAGTGTGATTTACAGCTTCCCTGCTTGTTTTAGTTGGAAGGTTGTCAGGTCTGTTGTATTACAGTAGGCAGACAGACATATGAGGCAGAGGGACTCAAATCATCTAAATGTGTCTGTCTGAACACATTGAAATGGCCTGTCTTCACAAATGTGATTTCCAGCTACAGTGGTAACTTAGCATACAAGTCACAGCCAATCTACTCTCTCATCACTACACGTGTGGTGTTGTTATTTTGACAACACCACAACAGATGGTAACTAACAATCATTTTTCAGGATTCTTTTTTTAATTCGGATCCCCATTAACTGTTGAAGAAGCAGCTGCTATTCGTCCTGGAGTCCACACAAAACATAGAACATGACAAAATACAGAACACTAATGGAGATGAGCTTTCTGTATGAAATATGAACCCAGCCTGGGGACAGTATATTAATTACATGACACAAAGCATTGCCACATCACAGTAATCTAATTATAAGTGGCATCCTATTCCCTGTAAAAACTCTAAAGGTTCTGAGCACTTATGGAAATGGCACATTTCAGTGATACAGTGCATTCGGAAAGTATTCAGACCCCTTGACTTTTTCCACATTTTGTTACGTTACAGCCTTATTCGAAAATTGCTTAAATATTATTTTTTTCATCAATCTACACACAAAACCCCATAATGACAAAAACATGTTTTTAACTGAAATATAACATCTGCTTAAGTGTTCAACCCTTTGCTCAGTACTTTGTTGAAGTGCCTTTGGCAGTGATTACAGCCTCGGGTCTTCTTGGGTATGATGCTACAAGCTTGGCACACCTGTATTTGGGGAGTTTCTCCAATTCTTCTCTGCAGATCCTCTCAAGCTCTGTCAGGTTGGATGGGGAGCGTCGCTGCACAGCTATTTTCTCTCCAGAGATGTTCGATCGGGTTCAAGTCCGGGCTCTGGCTGGGCCACTAAAGGACATTCAGAGACTTGTCCCAAAGCCACTCCTGCGTTGTCTTGGCTGTGGGCTTAGGGTTGTTGTCCTGTTGGAAGGTGAACCTTCACCCCAGTCTGAGGTCCTGAGTGCTCTGGAGCAGGTTTTCATCAAGGATCTTTCTGTACTTTGCTCCGTTCATCTTTGCCTCAACCCTGACTAGTCTCCTAGTCCCTGCCGCTGAAAAACATCCCCACAGCATGATGCTGCCACCACATGCACTGTCAGAACATGATGCTGCCACCACCATGCTTCACCGTAGGGATGGTGCCAGGTTTCCTCCAGACGTGACACTTGGCATTCAGCCCAAAGAGTTCAATCTTGGTTTCATCAGACCAGAGAATCTTGTTTCTCATGGTCTGAGAGTCCAATACGTGCCTTTTGTCAAACTCCAAGCGGGCTGTCATGTGCCTTTTACTGAGGAGTGGCTTCCGTCTGGCCAATCTACCATAAAGGCCTGATTGGTGGAGTGCTGCAGAGATGGTTGTCCTGGAAGGTTATCCCATCTCCACAGAGGAACTGGAGCTCTTTCAAAGTGACCATCAGGTTCTTGGTCACGTCCCTGGCCAAGGACCTGCACCCCCGATTGCTCAGTTTGGCCATGCGGCCAGCTCTAGGAAGAGTCTTGGTGGTTCCAAACTTCTTCCATTTAAGAATGATGGAGGCCACTGTGTTCTTGGGAACCTTCAATGTTGCAGAAATGTTTTGGTTGCCTACCACAGATCTGTGTCTCGACACAATCCTGTCTCGGAGCTCTAAGGGCAATTCCTTCGACCTCATGGCTTGGTTTTTGTTCTGACATGCACTGTCAACTGTGGGACCTTATATAGACAGGTGTGTGCCTTTCTAGATCATGTCCAGTCAATAGAATTTACCACAGGTGGACTCTAATCAAGTTGTAGAAACATCTGAAGGATTATCAATGGAAACAGGATGCACCAGAGCTCAATTTCAAGTCTCAAAGTCTCACAGCAAAGGGTCTGAATACTTATGTAAATAAGGTATTTCTGTTTTTAATTTTTAATACATTTGCAAAAATGTCTAAAAACCTGTTTTTGCTTCGTCATTATGGGGTATTGTGTGTAGATTGATGAGGGGGGGAAAAGTATTTCATACCTTTCAGAATAAGGCTGTAATGTAACAAAATGTGAAAAAAGTCAAGGGGTTTGAATACTTTCCGAATGCACTTCATAAATAAATGTATGTATGTATGTATGTATGTATGTATGTATGTATGTATGTATGTATGTATGTATGTATGTATGTATGTATGTATGTATGTAGGTGCCTGTTTGCGAGTGTGTGTGTGCGCTTTTGTGTGTGTGTGTGTGTGTGTGTGTGTGTGTGTGTGTGTGTGTGTGTGTGTGTGTGTGTGTGTGTGTGTGTGTGTGTGTGTGTGTGTGTGTGTGTGTGTGTGTGTGTGTGTACATGCTTGTGTGTGTATAGATCTAGGGGTGTTAGTGAGGGGCCAGAAGGGGGCGGAGGGAGGGGCCACAGCTACTCAGTGTCTTTCCCAAGGGTCTAAAGTATCACACTGATTCTCTATGAGGAGGAGAGTTACACACTGATTCTCTATGAGGAGGAGAGTTACACACTGATTCTCTCTGAGGAAGAGAGTTACACACTGATTCTCTATGAGGAGGAGAGTTACACACTGATTCTCTATGAGGAGGAGAGTTACAGACTGATTCTCTATGAGGAGGAGAGTTACAGACTGATTCTCTATGAGGAGGAGAGTTACACACTGATTCTCTATGAGGAGGAGAGTTACAGACTGATTCTCTATGAGGAGGAGAGTTACAGACTGATTCTCTATGAGGAGGAGAGTTACAGACTGATTCTCTATGAGGAGGAGAGTTACAGACTGATTCTCTATGAGAGTTACAGACTGATTCTCTCTGAGAGTTACAGACTGATTCTCTCTGAGAGTTACAGACTGATTCTCTCTGAGAGTTACAGACTGATTCACTCTGAGAGTTACAGACTGATTCACTCTGAGAGTTACAGACTGATTCTCTATGAGGAGGAGAGTTACATACTGATTCACTCTGAGAGTTACAGACTGATTCACTCTGAGAGTTACAGACTGATTCACTCTGAGAGTTACAGACTGATTCTCTATGAGGAGGAGAGTTACACACTGATTCACTCTGAGTTACAGACTGATTCTCTATGAGAGTTACACACTGATTCTCTATGAGGAGGAGAGTTACAAACTGATTCTCTCTGAGTTACAGACTGATTCTCTATGAGAGTTACAGACTGATTCTCTATGAGGAGGAGAGTTACACACTGATTCTCTCTGAGGAAGAGAGTTACACACTGATTCTCTATGAGGAGGAGAGTTACACACTGATTCTCTATGAGGAGGAGAGTTACAGACTGATTCTCTATGAGGAGGAGAGTTACAGACTGATTCTCTATGAGGAGGAGAGTTACACACTGATTCTCTATGAGGAGGAGAGTTACACACTGATTCTCTATGAAGATGAGAGTTACAGACTGATTCTCTATGAGAGTTACACACTGATTCTCTATGAGAGTTACACACTGATTCTCTATGAGAGTTACAGACTGATTCTCTATGAGGAGGAGAGTTACACACTGATTCTCTATGAGGAGGAGAGTTACACACTGATTCTCTATGAGAGTTACACACTGATTCTCTATGAGAGTTACACACTGATTCTCTATGAGAGTTACAGACTGATTCTCTATGAGGAGGAGAGTTACACACTGATTCTCTATCAGGAGGAGAGTTACACACTGATTCTCTCTGACAGTTACAGACTGATTCACTCATGACAGTTACAGACTGATTCTCTCTGAGAGTTACAGACTGATTCTCTCTGAGGAGGAGAGTTACAGACTGATTCTCTCTGAGGGTTACAGACTGATTCTCTCTGACAGTTACAGACTGATTCACTCTGAGAGTTACAGACTGATTCTCTCTGAGTTACAGACTGATTCACTCTGAGTATCACACTGATTCTCTATGAGGAGGAGAGTTACAGACTGATTCTCTCTGACAGTTACAGACTGATTCTCTCTGACAGTTACAGACTGATTCTCTATGAGGAGGAGAGTTACAGGTGGATTCTCTCTGAGGAGGAGAGTTACAGACTGATTCTCTCTGACAGTTACAGACTGATTCTCTCTGACAGTTACAGACTGATTCTCTCTGAGGAGGAGAGTTACAGACTGATTCTCTCTGAGAGTTACAGACTGATTCTCTCTGAGAGTTACAGACTGATTCTCTCTGACAGTTACAGACTGATTCTCTCTGAGAGTTACAGACTGATTCTCTCTGAGAGTTACAGACTGATTCTCTCTGACAGTTACAGACTGATTCTCTCTGAGAGTTACAGACTGATTCTCTCTGAGAGTTACAGACTGATTCTCTCTGACAGTTACAGACTGATTCTCTCTGAGGAGGAGAGTTACAGACTGATTCTCTCTGAGAGTTACAGACTGATTCTCTCTGAGAGTTACAGACTATTTCTCTCTGACAGTTACAGACTGATTCTCTCTGAGGAGGAGAGTTACAGACTGATTCTCTCTGACAGTTACAGACTGATTCTCCCTGACAGTTACAGACTGATTCTCTCTGAGGAGGAGAGTTACAGACTGATTCTCTCTGAGGAGGAGAGTTACAGACTGATTCTCTCTGAGGAGGAGAGTTACAGACTGATTCACTCTGAGGAGGAGAGTTACAGGACAGCTGAAACACATAGGGAAGCCCCCCCCTAAACTCTGGAGGACACTCACTCTTGTCCCCAACACACAGAGACAGCGGCCCAGCAAAACAAAGGCTGGCTTGTAGCCAGTATACTCACTGGTCTGGGTGAGTTTGTGTGATACCTATCAATATTGTCTAGCTCCTATTGGCTGAGTAGCTTCACCAATAGATGGAGTCACCATGTCTGCAATGTGTACAATAGACAAGTGGAGGGGGAAATAGATAGGCCTTCATTAGTTTGACGTAGTCGCTGCAAATAAAAGCCCAATGTATCTGTTTGACTCCAGAGGGTTTTTAGAGCCAGTTGGAGCAGAGTGAGCCAAGCATGGGAGCAGATAACACATACACAGAGCTGGAGACCAAGATGCAATCTGTCTGAAAACCCTAGTGTCATAAACATCATCCAGATATTCATTACATGACATAATCACACAAGTGTTTTCTTTCCACCAATGCTGTGCGATCATTACAGATATCATTGAATATTCCTCGGATTAACGGAAGGCAAAGGGGGGTTTGATCGGCTGCCAAAACAAACTGCTTGGTATTTGGTAACACGGGGCTCCAGAACCCGGCTCCACTCAAGACAATAAAACACCAGGCGTGGATGCATCAGGTTTCCATGGGTCATAACAGCAGAATGGTTCTGCACCTGCTGTGCCCGGCCCGCCTGCCGCTCTATTGTAACTTGTAACATCTGGCATTCCTCGTACACACCCACCGCACCCCAACCACCTGTAGCAGGATTAGGGGTACAGTCAGGGGTAGGGGGTAGGGGTCAGGGGTAGGGGTTGGGGTTAGGGGTAGGGGTTAGGGGTTGGGGGTAGGGGTTAGGGGTTGGGGGTAGGGGTTGGGGTTGGGGGTTGGGGGTAGGGGTAGGGGTCAGTGGTTAGGGGTAGGGCTGGGGGTAGGGGTTGGGGTAGGGGTTAGGGGTTAGGGGTAGGGGTAGGGGTAGGGGTTAGGGGTAGGGGTCAGGGGTAGGGGTAGGGGTTGGGGTAGGGGTAGGGGTTAGGGTAGGGGTTGGGGGTAGGGGTTAGGGGTAGGGCTGGGGGTAGGGGTTGGGGTAGGGGTAGGGGTAGGGGTCAGGGGTTAGGGGTAGGGGTTAGGGGTAGGGGTTAGGGGTAGGGGGTAGGGGTTAGGGGTAGGGGTAGTGGGTATGGACACCCTGGTTGTGTCTAAAATGGCACCCTATTCCCTATTTAGTACACTACATTTGACCAGGTTCCATAGTGTTCCCATAGAGCTCTAGTCAAAAGTTGTGCACTATTGTATATAGAGAATAGGGTTCAGTTTAGGATGTAGACCCCCATATGAGTTCCCAGTGCCCCTTACACCACGAAGTATGATGACCCAGCTCTGGCTCTGATAAGGGGGGTGATGGTCCAGCTCTGATAAGGGGGGTGATGACCCAGCTCTGATAAGGGGGGTGATGGTCCAGCTCTGATAAGGGGGGTGATGACCCAGCTCTGATAAGGGGGGTGATGACCCAGCTCTGATAAGGGGGGTGATGGTCCAGCTCTGATAAGGGGGGTGATGACCCAGCTCTGATAAGGGGGGTGATGGTCCAGCTCTGATAAGGGGGGTGATGACCCAGCTCTGATAAGGGGGGTGATGACCCAGCTCTGATAAGGGGGGTGATGGTCCAGCTCTGATAAGGGGGGTGATGACCCAGCTCTGATAAGGGGGGTGATGACCCAGCTCTGATAAGGGGGGTGATGACCCAGCTCTGATAAGGGGGGTGATGACCCAGCTCTGATAAGGGGGGTGATGGTCCAGCTCTGATAAGGGGGGTGATGGCCCAGCTCTGATAAGGGGGGTGATGACCCAGCTCTGATAAGGGGGGTGATGACCCAGCTCTGATAAGGGGGGTGATGACCCAGCTCTGATAAGGGGGGTGATGACCCAGCTCTGATAAGGGGGGTGATGGTCCAGCTCTGATAAGGGGGGTGATGGTCCAGCTCTGATAAGGGGGGTGATGGTCCAGCTCTGATAAGGGGGGTGATGGTCCAGCTCTGATAAGGGGGGTGATGACCCAGCTCTGATAAGGGGGGTGATGACCCAGCTCTGATAAGG
>NC_138307.1:80229118-80274118 GCF_965601325.2 Salmo salar | reverse complement strand
TATAAAAAAAGGTTGGGCAGATGTATTCGTTTTAAACTCATTTCAAACTCATTTAACACGCCGCCAGGCCAGCGGTGTGTCATTTCATACCCCCAAAAAAGTTAAAAAGTTAAAGAGAAAACAACACTTTGGTTGTATTCCAAATGGGTCCTGGTCAAAGATTGTGCACTGCATAGGGAATAGGGTGGAATTTAGGAGGTAACCTTCTGCTTCAGTGTGAATCGTTTCCACTGCTCACATATCCTCTTGCTCTTTAAACACCTCTATCAGCACTGAGCCCTATGGTGAGAGACCTATCACCCCTCCCCTACACCACCATGTCTGAAGAGCCCTATGGTGAGAGACCTATCACCCCCTCCCCTACACCACCATGTCTGAAGAGCCCTATGGTGAGAGACCTATCACCCCTCCCCTACACCACCATGTCTGAAGAACCCTATGGTGAGAGACCTATCACCCCTCCCCTACACCACCATGTCTGAAGAGCCCTATGGTGAGATGTCCATCACCCCTCCCCTACACCACCATGTCTGAAGAGCCCTATGGTGAGAGACCTATCACCCCTCCCCTACACCACCATGTCTGAAGAGCCCTATGGTGAGAGACCCATCACCCCTCCCCTACACCACCATGTCTGAAGAGCCCTATGGTGAGAGACCCATCACCCCTCCCCTACACCACCATGTCTGAAGAGCCCTATGGTGAGAGACCTATCACCCCTCCCCTACACCACCATGTCTGAAGAGCCCTATGGTGAGAGACCTATCACCCCTCCCCCACACCACCATGTCTGAAGAGCCCTATGGTGAGAGACCCATCACCCCTCCCCTACACCACCATGTCTGAAGAGCCCTATGGTGAGAGACCCATCACCCCTCCCCTACACCACCATGTCTGAAGAGCCCTATGGTGAGAGACCCATCACCCCTCCCCTACACCACCATGTCTGAAGAGCCCTATGGTGAGAGACCCATCACCCCTCCCCTACACCACCATGTCTGAAGAGCCCTATGGTGAGAGACCCATCACCCCTCCCCCACACCACCATGTCTGAAGAGCCCTATGGTGAGAGACCTATCACCCCTCCCCTACACCACCATGTCTGAAGAGCCCTATGGTGAGAGACCTATCACCCCTCCCCTACACCACCATGTCTGAAGAGCCCTATGGTGAGAGACCTATCACCCCCTCCCCTACACCACCATGTCTGAAGAGCCCTATGGTGAGAGACCCATCACCCCTCCCCTACACCACCATGTCTGAAGAGCCCTATGGTGAGAGACCCATCAGCACCCAGCCTGAGGTGAAACAGTGACAAGCCGAGTACAAACAGAGTATCACTATATGAATGGAGATGAATGGGGCCTGGAAGAGTCATTAGCAGAGAGCAGCACACTCTCATTCATTTAACACAGCTGGCCAGCCCGGGTCAGGACAGCTAAGATATCTAACAGACCTCAGGTCGTCTGTGTGTGTGTGTATGTGTGTGTGTGTGTGTGTGTGTGTGTGTGTGTGTGTGTGTGTGTGTGTGTGTGTGTGTGTGTGTGTGTGTGTGTGTGTGTGTGTGTGTGTGTGTGTGTGTGTGTGTGTGTGTGTGTGATATCTAACAGACCGGACGGAACAGGCAGCAGCTCTCTAAGATCAATGAAGAGAAGTCAGAGCTCAACCAACTCCAGAATAAACGAGAAATGATCCCCTTGGAGTGAAAGAAGGCAGAACGAGAAATGATCACCTTGGAGTGAAAGAAAGCAGAACTAGAAATGATCACCTTGGAGTGAAAGAAGGCAGAACGAGAAATGATCACCTTGGAGTGAAAGAAGGCAGAACTAGAAATGATCACCTTGGAGTGAAAGAAGGCAGAACGAGAAATGATCACCTTGGAGTGAAAGAAGGCAGAACTAGAAATGATCACCTTGGAGTGAAAGAAGGCAGAACGAGAAATGATCACCTTGGAGTGAAAGAAGGCAGAACTAGAAATGATCACCTTGGAGTGAAAGAAGGCAGAATGAGAAATGATCCCCTTGGAGTGAAAGAAGGCAGAACTAGAAATGATCACCTTGGAGTGAAAGAAGGCAGAATGAGAAATGATCCTCTTGGAGTGAAAGAAGGCAGAACTAGAAATGATCACCTTGGAGTGAAAGAAGGCAGAACGAGAAATGATCACCTTGGAGTGAAAGAAAGCCAGGTCAAGTCAGAGCTTATCATTTATGCAGAGAGTAGGAGAGCATTTTAGGACAGTGGAGAATGTGTTCGTCCCAAATAGCACCTTATTTCCTATATAGTGCACTACTAAGTAGTATGAAAGGAATAGGCCCTTAGGGCTCTGGTCGAAAGTAGTGCACTATAGGGAAACCAGGCCCTAAGTAGTGCACACTAGGGAAACCAGGCCCTAGGTAGTGCACTATAAGGAAACCAGGCCCTAAGTAGTACACAATAGGGAAACCAGGGCCTTAGGGCTCTGGTCAAAAGTAGTGCACTATATTGGGAATACGATGCCATTTAGGACTCACATTGTGTGTGTTTCTGTTTGTTTACGTGAGTTGCAGTCCAGCGCTATGGAAACCACTGAGCCGTCGAAAATCCAAGACAGCGAACCTCCATATCCCGTTTACACTTGTGCATTCTCCATCAGAGGCTATTTTGGTCTGCTTGGGGAAAACAAGGGGAGCGACTGTGGAAGCATGCGGGTGTACTGGATTCCCGGGATAGTTCTCTCCCCCTTTTCTACAGAGGGATCAGAGGAGGACCTGGCCTCCCCTTTAAGGCAGACAACAGAGGGATCAGATGAGGACCTGGCCTCTCCTTTCAGCCAGACTACAGAGGGATCAGAGGAGGACCTGGCCTCCCCTTTAAGGCAGACAACAGAGGGATCAGAGGAGGACCTGGCCTCCCCTTTCAGCCAGACAACAGAGGGATCAGAGGAGGACCTGGCCTCCCCTTTCAGCCAGACAACAGAGGGATCAGAGGAGGACCTGGCCTCCCCTTTAAGGCAGACAACAGAGGGATGAGAGGAGGACGTGGCCTCCCCTTTAAGGCAGACAACAGAGGGATGAGAGGAGGACGTGGCCTCCCCTTTCAGCCAGACAACAGAGGGATCAGACGAGGACTTGGCCTCCCCTTTCAGCCAGACAACAGAGGGATCAGAGGAGGACCTGGCCTCCCCTTTAGGGTAGACTACAGAGGACCTGGCCAACCCTTTAAGGAAGGCTACAGAGGGATCAGAGGAGGACCTGGCCTCCCCTTTATGCCAGACAACAGAGGGATCAGAGGAGGACGTGGCCTCCCCTTTCAGCCAGACAACAGAGGGATCAGAGGAGGACGTGGCCTCCCCTTTCAGCCAGACAACAGAGGGATCAGAGGAGGACGTGGCCTCCCCTTTCAGCCAGACAACAGAGGGATCAGAGGAAGACCTGGCCTCCCCTTTATGCCAGACAACAGAGGGATCAGAGGAGGACATGGCCTCCCCTTTAAGCCAGACAACAGAGGGATCAGAGGAGGACCTGGCCTCTCCTTTAAGCCAGACAACAGAGGGATCAGAGGAAGACCTGGCCTCCCCTTTATGCCAGACAACAGAGGGATCAGAGGAGGACATGGCCTCCCCTTTAAGCCAGACAACAGAGGGATCAGAGGAGGACCTGGCCTCCCCTTTAAGCCAGACAACAGAGGGATCAGAGGAAGACCTGGCCTCCCCTTTAGGGTAGACTACAGAGGACCTGGCCTCCCCTTTAAGCCAGACTACAGAGGGATCAGAGGAGGACCTGGCCTCCCCTTTAGGGTAGACTACAGAGGACCTGGCCAACCCTTTAAGGAAGGCTACAGAGGGATCAGAGGAGGACCTGGCCTGCCCTTTAGGGTAGACTACAGAGGACCTGGCCAACCCTTTAGGGTAGACTACAGAGGGATCAGAGGAGGACCTGGCCTCCCCTTTAGGGTAGACTACAGAGGACCTGGCCAACCCTTTAGGGTAGACTACAGAGGGATCAGAGGAGGACCTGGCCTGCCCTTTAGGGTAGACTACAGAAGACCTGGCCAACCCTTTAAGGAAGGCTACAGAGTGATAAGAGGAGGACCTGGCCTGCCCTTTAGGGTAGACTACAGAGGACCTGGCCAACCCTTTAGGGTAGACTACAGAGGGATCAGAGGAGGACCTGGCCTCCCCTTTAGGGTAGACTACAGAGGACCTGGCCAACCCTTTAGGGTAGACTACAGAGGGATCAGAGGAGGACCTGGCCTGCCCTTTAGGGTAGACTACAGAAGACCTGGCCAACCCTTTAAGGAAGGCTACAGAGTGATAAGAGGAGGACCTGGCCTGCCAATAAGTCCTTGAGAAAAACCACCAGGAAAGAACTGGGCTGTGGAGTCCATCCCAAATGGCACCCTATGTCCCTACTGTTGGCCAGGGATCAGGAACTACAGGGCTGCGAGCAGCCCTGGTTAAAAGTAGTGCACTACATAAGCATACGGCACCATTTGGTGTACAGACTGTGTGACATCAGGGTCGTGCGAGTGGACTATGTGAAAACTACATGAGTTCCGCAGAACATGAAAGCACCCTTTGGCCTCGGTCCGCAATGCTCCTGTGTCTTTACGAGAGCTTCTTTAGACTCTAAACAGCCTTGTGTATGGGTTCCCCAGAGAGTGATACAAATACAACCTTTACACCCCTGCAGAATAAAGACATCAATGCTCCTTGAAACAGGCTCCACAGGAGCAGATTTAAGGCACCGTCCAGTGGGATAAGCCCCAGGGCTTTGTACCCAGCACCATGAAACGACCTTCCGCTTCTCAGGACAGCTGCTTCTCCAGGGGAGGGTTCATGCAAATTCAGCCTCCCCAGTAATTCATCCCTAACCCCGTCACATTCAGCCTCCCCAGTAATTCATCCGTAACCCCGTCACATTCAGCCTCCCCAGATATTCAACCCTGAACCCGTCACATTCAGCCCCCCCAGGCCTTCATCCCTGACCTGTCACATTCAGCCTCCCCAGGTCTTCAGCCCTTACCCATCACATTCAGCCCCCCCAGGTCTTCAGCCCTGAACCCGTCACATTCAGCCTCCCCAGGTATTCATCCCTAACCCCGTCACATTCAGCCTCCCCAGGTCTTCAGCCCTGAACCCGTCACATTCAGCCTCCCCAGGTCTTCAGCCCTTACCCGTCACATTCAGCCTCCCCAGGTCTTCAGCCCTGTTCCGTCACATTCAGCCCCCCCAGGTCTTCAGCTCTGGCCCGTCACATTCAGCCTCCCCAGGTATTCAGCCCTGTCCCGTCACATTCAGCCCCCCCAGGTCTTCAGCCCTTACCCGTCACATTCAGCCCCCCCAGGTCTTCAGCCCTTACCCGTCACATTCAGCCTCGCCAGGTATTCAGCCCTGGCCCGTCACATTCAGCCCCCCCAGGTCTTCAGCCCTGGCCTGTCACATTCAGCCTCCCCAGGTATTCATCCCTATCTCGTCACATTCAGCCTCCCCGGGTCTTCAGCCCTGACTCCGTCACATTCAGCCTCCCCAGGTCTTCAGCCCTGACTCCGTCACATTCAGCCTCCCCAGGTATTCATCCCAGTCCCGTCACATTCAGCCTCCCCAGGTATTCAGCCCTGTCCCGTCACATTCAGCCTCCCCAGGTCTTCAACCCTGACTCCATCACATTCAGCCCCCCTCCCAGGCCTTCATCCCTGACCCCATCCTCTCCTGCCCAGGAGGACAAAGCTACCATCATGGACCCCAATTCCCATCCTCTCTAGCAAACAAGTAGCTCTATGCCCACGGTCGAGTGGTAACGCTCCCAGCTTCAGTCACATATACTGATCCCTACCGGATTCCAGGGTTCAATCCCTTTGTCCAACCTTCCTACCATACTCCCACTTTCCTATCTCCCCTTTGATTCCAGCTGTCTTAACACAATGTACAATGTACAATGTAAAAAGAACAACAAGTCTTATCCTGTAACACAGAGATCTGTTAGTATAAACACATCCTGTACAGGTCAGTGAAGAGACAGACAGGTTGTTGAGCCTGTAGTTCCTGTACAGGTCAGTGAAGAGACAGACAGGTTGTTGAGCCTGTAGTTCCTGTACAGGTCAGTGAAGAGACAGACAGGTTGTTGAGCCTGTAGTTCCTGTACAGGTCAGTGAAGAGACAGACAGGTTGTTGATATTCTTCTAGTTAGGTTAGATGGGTAATCTCTAAGTGCTTCTTCATGATACTGCATATCTCAGAGAGACCCCCTAAACCTCTCTTTGGTTAACCATTTCTTACTGAAATGTAACTAAAGGTGTTTGTTTCAGGAACGGATAACAGACACCCGAATACAGGTAGGACATGTATTCCACACAATATGAGCCCAGCTGAAGGCCACTACATCAAACCACTAGAACAATCCATACAAGCACAGAATGATTCTTCAAATAAAACAGTTTGTGTTTGTGTGTGTGTGTGTGTGTGTGGTGTGCGTTAACACACCCCATGTGTGTGTGTGTGTGTGTGTGTGTGTGTCTGTGTGTGTGTGTGTGTGTGTGTGTGTGTGTGTGTGTGTGTGTGTGTGTGTGTGTGTGTGTGTGTGTGCATTAACACATCCCATGTGTGTGTGTGTGTGTGTGTGTGTGTATTAACACACCCCGTGTGTGTGTGTGTGTGTGTGTGTGTGTGTGTGTGTGTGTGTGTGTGTGTGTGTGTGTGTGTGTGTGTGTGTGTGTATGTGTGTATTAACACATCCCGTGTGTGTGTGTGTGTGTGTGTGTGTGTGTGTGTGTGTGTGTGTGTGTGTGTGTGTGTGTGTGTGTGTGTGTGTGTGTGTGTGTGTGTGTATTAACACATCCCGTGTGTGTGCGTGCGTGCGTGCGTGCGTGCGTGCGTGCGTGCGCTGTGTGTGTGTGTGTGTGTGTGTGTGTGTGTGTGTGTGTGTGTGTGTGTTGGGAGTGTTGTTAGCTAGCTAGTGTATTGAGGTATGCTTCAGTAGTGTCTGAACAGCAGAATAACAAGAAGTCACTGATCAGGTGTTAATGAACAACACCGGTGTTCTGCTCCGTTACCTGCAAGGAGCCCAGCGGTGGCAGAGTGTGGTCTGTGAAGTCTGCTGCTATGTTGACATAGGTGGGTGGGAACGGCGGGCACAGGGAGCTGCTCGGCGTTTCATAACACTGATAACATTGTGTTGTTCCTTTCGCCCGCAACCAAGCCAAACCAACCACCAGCCAGTCAGCCAGTCAGCCAGTCAGCCAGTCAGCCAACCAGCCAGACAGTCAGTCAGCCAGCCAGTCAGCCAGTCAGCCAGCCAGTCAGCCAGTCAGCCAACCA
This sequence comes from Salmo salar, assembly GCF_965601325.2. NCBI lineage: Eukaryota > Metazoa > Chordata > Actinopteri > Salmoniformes > Salmonidae > Salmo > Salmo salar. The sequence goes on along the minus strand of NC_138307.1, from coordinate 80,266,824 downwards.
GTCAGCCAGTCAGCCAGTCAGTCAGCCAGTCAGCCAGTCAGCCAACCAGTCAGCCAGTCAGCCACCCAGTCAGCCAGTCAGCCAGTCAGTCAGCCAGTCAGCCAGTCAGCCAACCAGTCAGCCAGTCAGCCAACCAGTCAGCCAACCAGTCAGCCAGGGATTTTATCCTGAACTGATTTTCTCTTGTGGATGATTACCATCTTTGTTCTTCACACAGACAGGCACCTTTTATGTGTCTGTTTTCGTCTGCCTCTGTTGGGAAGGACCAGGAAGCCTGAGGTGATAAAGAGTATATATTTTAACGATGATAACCGTCCTTGGCTGCCAAGTCTGTGGGGACGACGTAACTTACTAAATATCTGCCGCCGCTTTTGTACCTCCACTTTTACAGGAGAGTGAATGAATAGCAACACACGCTGATGATGGTGCAGACGAGGCTGCATGTGGAAGACTTGACAGACCTTGATCAATGGCGCATTCTTGCCTTTTCTAAAGTGTTACCGATCCGTCTTTGATGTCATCTAACTGTGGACGCCTCCAGAGTAAAATAACAAAGTTAATCATAGATCAAAATTGCCCCACGTGTCCATCTGTCTTTACTTTGAGCAGAACACTGACAAAAAGAAATCAGCAGCATCTGAAAGCCCTGGGGGAACGTTATCTCTCAGTACTAACATTAAGCATTAACATAAAGCCTCTTCTCTTACAAAGCTGTTTCTCTCTCTCTCTCTCTCTCTCTCTCTCTCTCTCTCTCTCTCTCTCTCTCTCTCCTGCCTGTTCCAACTATACTTCTATTTTTAAACCAAGGCACCACATTCTTAATAAGAGCAACAAAAGAAGCAGAAAAATCCATGCTCATGTTTTGATTTGATGTGTTCCTCAGATAAGTCTTGAAAGGAATATTATGATTATGCAAGAAAGAAAGACTTGCGTCATCTCGTGGGCGACACTCAGGGAGGTAGTGGATTGTATATGGAGGAAACATGGACGGTCCACAACCACACTTCTGTAGAAAACTCATTTCCCCTTTTTTCATCTTTCTTCCTTTTCTTTATTTTCTTTTCCCATTTGGGCTTGTTTCTAATGTTTTGGTCATATGCTGGTGGTGCTTTCAACATCTTTCCACCAGGCCATAATTTGTGTGGAATGTGATTATATCACATGGTGTATAGAGAACAATGCACCCAGTGGCAGTGGGCTGCAAATAAAAGAAACGACGTCTCATCTAGATTTAGCGATAAAATATCTAGTGAAAATCTAGCGACATTCCTGATTCATGAACATACGTATGGCTGTGTAAACAGAGACCATGTTTATCAGACTCCTGATTGAATGTCCCCCTGTTTTTAACCACTGTGTATTATACTATACAGGGGACATAGGGGCCTATGTGTGTGTAGAGGAAACCATGACAACACGTTTGTTCACAAACACAAAAACATGATTGTCTCCACGAGGTCTCCCGAACAGAGAGAGAACACCGAACGTACAGTTTTAGCCCTCCACCCTCTCCTGACAAAGTTTTCAGAAACCATAACAAGTGGAACCCAGATTGACATACAGTACCATGCCATACACCATGCTTCATCAATGCCAAATGGCAGCCTAATCCCTTTATAATATAGCATCTATTCAGCAAACAGCTGAGACTTAGTCCCCAATGGCAGCCTATTCCCTTTATAATATAGCATCTATTCAGCAAACAGCTGAGACTTAGTCCCCAATGGCAGCCTATTCCCTTTATAATATAGCATCTATTCAGCAAACAGCTGAGACTTAGTCCCCAATGGCAGCCTATTCCCTTTATAATATAGCATCTATTCAGCAAACAGCTGAGACTTAGTCCCAAATGGCAGCCTATTCCCTTTATAGCGCACTTCTTTTGACCTGGGTCAATAGGGTTCCCACAGGGCTTTGGTCAAAAGTAGTGCACTATAAAGGGAATAAAGTGCCATTCGGGACACAACCATTGTTTGTGTAGCCTGTTCATCCCTGGGTGCTGTCAGTTAGTCCCTATGCTGTTCCATTTACCTGTTCCTCTCTCAGGACGTTTGGAGAGGGTGAGGACACTTGGCTTCACTGAGAGCTTGTCGTCACAGGCTCCTGCAGAGACCAGGGGCCCCAATGAAGGGTTGTCAAGCGTCCATCACCTAAGTGGCTGATACCTGAAGGGCCCTTAATGAATGAGAACCACAGATTCTTTGGAGTAGTCTCTCTCTCTCTCTCTCTCTCTCTCTCTCTCTCTCTCTCTCTCTCTCTCTCTCTCCCCCTGAGAGCAACAGGGTCAGGCTACTGATTAACTGAGAACGCAGCCGCCCCTCTACACCTCCTCTTCTCTCCTACATCCTTCCATCCTCGCTCCTCATACGCCTTTGCTTTCTCTCCAACCAGAAAAAAAAACTGCTGACAATTTTGCGGCAGCTGTAAAAACACGTTTTAATTATCACTTCCTTTTGGAATTTTGCAATTAAACTTCGGTCTGTTTTCCTTCACCATGCAAACCCTTACATTTCTCACTGAGCAGCTTCACTTAAAGTACTGGTACTTTGATAATGACAAGAAACAATCCTAAACGTCAATTTGCTGAATTGAAATTCCAGCTGATATTGAAAAGTCATGCTGCGTGCAGGGTTAAGTGTTCCCTGTTCTCTATCGGAAAAATAAGTTTGTTAGTATTTGCAGATGAGCCATTCCAAGAGCATGCTGGAGTAATTCTTGAAACAGTTGTGGAACTAAATCTGATAGGGAGAGTCTGTTGCATTCAGCCGGCGTCAACAAAGAAAAGGGGGTTTATTTTCTATAGACACACGCTTCACACTCCCCTCTCTAGAGGGACCGCAGTATAACTAGAGGAGGACAGAAAAGAGAGAGGGAAGAGACGGCTGAAGAAGGAAAAAAACGGGGCCACTGTAGAGGTTCCCTGCTACAAAACTCCCTTTCAAAGACACTGAGGCATTTGAATAATTAAATGACTTTTGTCAAGCACCCGGGGGAAAAAAATTCCTTCAGAAGAATCACTTTGAGGCACTTTGAGGCCTTGGTCCTCGATGTAGCTCATTACCAGTAGAAATGACCACTGATGGATGTCTTCACCTCCCCCTTGCCCCCCCCCCCCCCACCTCGCCTTTCTTTCAGACTAGGGATAATAGGTTTTAAAGCTTCATTCAAGGAGGAGCACCTTAGCATGCACCTTGTGTACACAGTGAATTCTCCAGTAGCGATCAGCGCTCTGTTATTTTCAATGTGCCAAACAAGACAAGACAAGGCTCTGAGCTCGGAGACATTCTGCAGAGAGACGCTGGCTCAGACCCAAATGGTACCATGCTCCCTTTATAGTGCACTTCTTTTGACCAAGGTCCAATAGGGCTCTGGTCAAAAGTAGTGCACTATATATATATATATATATATATATATATATATATATATATATATATATATATATATATATATATATATGGGAATAGGGTGCCATTTGAGATGCAGCCGCTGAAGCTGAACTCCGTCCATCTGTCATGCCAAGACGTTCCCTAGCCAGCCAGAGAGAGAGAGAGATCCTACATTGACTTCCCCACAATTACTTTGAGCAGCATAAAAGGGTGAAGAAAGGAAGGAGGGAGAATACAAAGGCTACCCCTCCTCCTCTCCCCTCCTCCCCTCCTCCTCTCCCCTCCCCCTCTCCTACTTCTGTGCCAATTAAGGGTCCCTGGCAGTAGATCTGAGGGTAGGGACTTGGGTGCATGAGATGCCAACACTGACAAACAAAGGCATATGTATCACTCACTCTACTCCCTCTGCAATGCAGTCCAGAGAGGAGGCTGCTATTTAAACACAATCTGCATGCCTGCATGCCTGTATTCCTGCCTGCCTGCCTGCCTGCCTGCCTGCCTGCCTGCCTGCCTGCCTGCCTGCCTGCCTGCCTGCCTGCCTGCCTGTCTATCTGCCTGCTTCTCTCTCTGCCTGCCTGCCTCTCTGCCTGCCTGCCTGCCTCTCTGCCTGCCTACCTGCCTCTCTGCCTGCCTACCTGCCTGCCTGCCTGCCTGCCTCTCTGCCTGCCTACCTGCCTCTCTGCCTGCCTATCTGCCTGCCTGCCTGCTTGCCTACCTGTCTCTCTGCCTGCCTCTCTGCCTGCCTCTCTGCCTGCCTGCTTGCCATACTCCCTTGACTGACACTGAAAGACAGACCTCACCCAACAGCCAAAGTGCATGGATGCAACCAATCCATGTAGGTCTAGTGTAGTGTAGGTCTAGTGTAGTGTAGATCTAGTGTAGTGTAGGTCTAGTGTAGTGTAGATCTAGTGTAGTGTAGATCTAGTGTAGTGTAGGTCTAGTGTAGTGTAGATCTAGTTTAGTGTAGGTCTAGTGTAGTGTAGATCTAGTGTAGTGTAGGTCTAGTGTAGTGTAGGTCTAGTGTAGTGTAGATTTAGTGTAGTGTAGATCTAGTGTAGTGTAGGTCTAGTGTAGTGTAGTGTAGGTCTAGTGTAGTGTAGGTCTAGTGTAGTGTAGGTCTAGTGTAGTGTAGGTCTAGTGTAGTGTAGATCCAGTGTAGTGTAGTGTAGGTCTAGTGTAGTGTAGGTCTAGTGTAGTGTAGGTCTAGTGTAGTGTAGATCTAGTGTAGTGTAGGTCTAGTGTAGTGTAGTGTAGATCTAGTGTAGTGTAGGTCTAGCGTAGTGTAGGTCTAGTGTAGTGTAGATCTAGTGTAGTGTAGATCTCGTGTAGTGTAGGTCTAGTGTAGTGTAGGTCTAGTGTAGTGTAGATCTAGTGTAGTGTAGATCTAGTGTAGTGTAGGTCTAGTGTAGTGTAGATCTAGTGTAGTGTAGGTCTAGTGTAGTGTAGATCTAGTGTAGTGTAGGTCTAGTGTAGGTGTAGTGTAGATCTAGTGTAGTGTAGGTCTAGTGTAGTGTAGGTCTAGTGTAGTGTAGATCTAGTGTAGTGTAGATCTAGTGTAGTGTAGGTCTAGTGTAGTGTAGGTCTAGTGTAGTGTAGATCTAGTGTAGTGTAGATCTAGTGTAGTGTAGGTCTAGTGTAGTGTAGATCTAGTGTAGTGTAGGTCTAGTGTAGTGTAGATCTAGTGTAGTGTAGATCTAGTGTAGTGTAGGTCTAGTGTAGTGTAGTGTAGGTCTAGTGTAGTGTAGATCTAGTGTAGTGTAGATCTAGTGTAGTGTAGGTCTAGTGTAGTGTAGATCTAGTGTAGTGTAGGTCTAGTGTAGTGTAGTGTAGGTCTAGTGTAGTGTAGATCTAGTGTAGTGTAGGTCTAGTGTAGTGTAGATCTAGTGTAGTGTAGATCTAGTGTAGTGTAGGTCTAGTGTAGTGTAGGTCTAGTGTAGTGTAGATCTAGTGTAGTGTAGATCTAGTGTAGTGTAGGTCTAGTGTAGTGTAGATCTAGTGTAGTGTAGGTCTAGGTGTAGTGTAGATCTAGTGTAGTGTAGATCTAGTGTAGTGTAGGTCTAGTGTAGTGTAGTGTAGGTCTAGTGTAGTGTAGATCTAGTGTAGTGTAGATCTAGTGTAGTGTAGGTCTAGTGTAGTGTAGATCTAGTGTAGTGTAGGTCTAGTGTAGTGTAGTGTAGGTCTAGTGTAGTGTAGATCTAGTGTAGTGTAGGTCTAGTGTAGTGTAGATCTAGTGTAGTGTAGGTCTAGTGTAGTGTAGGTCTAGTGTAGTGTAGGTCTAGTGTAGTGTAGGTCTAGTGTAGTGTAGATCTAGTGTAGTGTAGGTCTAGTGTAGTGTAGATCTAGTGTAGTGTAGGTCTAGTGTAGTGTAGGTCTAGTGTAGTGTAGATTTAGTGTAGTGTAGATCTAGTGTAGTGTAGGTCTAGTGTAGTGGTAGTGTAGGTCTAGTGTAGTGTAGGTCCTAGTGTAGTGTAGTGTAGGTCTAGTGTAGTGTAGGTCTAGTGTAGTGTAGATCCAGTGTAGTGTAGTGTAGGTCTAGTGTAGTGTAGGTCTAGTGTAGTGTAGGTCTAGTGTAGTGTAGATCTAGTGTAGTGTAGGTCTAGTGTAGTGTAGTGTAGATCTAGTGTAGTGTAGGTCTAGCGTAGTGTAGGTCTAGTGTAGTGTAGATCTAGTGTAGTGTAGATCTAGTGTAGTGTAGGTCTAGTGTAGTGTAGGTCTAGTGTAGTGTAGATCTAGTGTAGTGTAGATCTAGTGTAGTGTAGGTCTAGTTGTAGTGTAGATCTAGTGTAGTGTAGGTCTAGTGTAGTGTAGATCTAGTGTAGTGTAGGTCTAGTGTAGTGTAGTGTAGATCTAGTGTAGTGTAGGTCTAGTGTAGTGTAGGTCTAGTGTAGTGTAGATCTAGTGTAGTGTAGATCTAGTGTAGTGTAGGTCTAGTGTAGTGTAGGTCTAGTGTAGTGTAGATCTAGTGTAGTGTAGATCTAGTGTAGTGTAGGTCTAGTGTAGTGTAGAGATCTAGTGTAGTGTAGGTCTAGTGTAGTGTAGATCTAGTGTAGTGTAGATCTAGTGTAGTGTAGGTCTAGGTGTAGTGTAGTGTAGGTCTAGTGTAGTGTAGATCTAGTGTAGTGTAGATCTAGTGTAGTGTAGGTCTAGTGTAGTGTAGATCTAGTGTAGTGTAGGTCTAGTGTAGTGTAGTGTAGGTCTAGTGTAGTGTAGATCTAGTGTAGTGTAGGTCTAGTGTAGTGTAGATCTAGTGTAGTGTAGATCTAGTGTAGTGTAGGTCTAGTGTAGTGTAGGTCTAGTGTAGTGTAGATCTAGTGTAGTGTAGATCTAGTGTAGTGTAGGTCTAGTGTAGTGTAGTGATCTAGTGTAGTGTAGGTCTAGTGTAGTGTAGATCTAGTGTAGTGTAGATCTAGTGTAGTGTAGGTCTAGTCTAGTGTAGTGTAGGTCTAGTGTAGTGTAGATCTAGTGTAGTGTAGATCTAGTGTAGTGTAGGTCTAGTGTAGTGTAGATCTAGTGTAGTGTAGGTCTAGTGTAGTGTAGTGTAGGTCTAGTGTAGTGTAGATCTAGTGGTAGTGTAGGTCTAGTGTAGTGTAGATCTAGTGTAGTGTAGATCTAGTGTAGTGTAGGTCTAGTGTAGTGTAGGTCTAGTGTAGTGTAGGTCTAGTGTAGTGTAGATCTAGTGTAGTGTAGGTCTAGTGTAGTGTAGGTCTAGTGTAGTGTAGGTCTAGTGTAGTGTAGATCTAGTGTAGTGTAGGTAGTCTAGTGTAGTGTAGGTCTAGTGTAGTGTAGATCTAGTGTAGTGTAGATCTAGTGTAGTGTAGGTCTAGTGTAGTGTAGATCTAGTGTAGTGTAGGTCTAGTGTAGTGTAGATCTAGTGTAGTGTAGATCTAGTGTAGTGTAGGTCTAGTGTAGTGTAGGTCTAGTGTAGTGTAGGTCTAGTGTAGTGTAGTGTAGATCTAGTGTAGTGTAGGTCTAGTGTAGTGTAGATCTAGTGTAGTGTAGATCTAGTGTAGTGTAGGTCTAGTGTAGTGTAGTGTAGATCTAGTGTAGTGTAGGTCTAGTGTAGTGTAGATCTAGTGTAGTGTAGATCTAGTGTAGTGTAGGTCTAGTGTAGTGTAGGTCTAGTGTAGTGTAGATCTAGTGTAGTGTAGGTCTAGTGTAGTGTAGGTCTAGTGTAGTGTAGGTCTAGTGTAGTGTAGGTCTAGTGTAGTGTAGATCTAGTGTAGTGTAGATCTAGTGTAGTGTAGGTCTAGTGTAGTGTAGGTCTAGTGTAGTGTAGGTCTAGTGTAGTGTAGATCTAGTGTAGTGTAGGTCTAGTGTAGTGTAGGTCTAGTGTAGTGTAGGTCCAGTTCATGCTGGAATGCCAACAACAGAGTTCAACAACAGACCTTGAAAACTTCAACAATATGTAGCAGCTCATTTCTTGCAGCATGTTTGGTAGATTTGAACTAGCTCTCCCAGGTAAACCTGGCTATATATTTGGCTATATATTTGTCGGTGGAAGTATATACTGTAGGTTACAGTCTAGGAAATCATACACCCATATGGTATCTCTTTAGAGAGAACAGCAGACTGTAGGTCTCCCATGATCTCTTCCCATGGTACCATATGGTATCTCTTTAGAGAGAACAGCAGACTGTAGGTCTCCCATGATCTCTTCCCATGGTACCATATGGTATCTCTTTAGAGAGAACAGCAGACTGTAGGTCTCCCATGATCTCTTCCCATGGTACCATATGGTATCTCTTTAGAGAGAACAGCAGACTGTAGGTCTCCCATGATCTCTTCCCATGGTACCATATGGTATCTCTTTAGAGAGAACAGCAGACTGTAGGTCTCCCATGATCTCTTCCCATGGTACCATATGGTATCTCTTTAGAGAGAACAGCAGACTGTAGGTCTCCCATGATCTCTTCCCATGGTACCATATGGTATCTCTTTAGAGAGAACAGTCGGCCATTAATCTCCCATGGTAACAAATACCAGTAAACCCAGAAGTAGAAGTTAAGCCTTGGCAAATCATTTGACTTGAGTCCGAGGTGTTTTACTGGTGTGAAACAACACGGGGTGAAAACTGGCCTGGTCCTCGGTTGAACCTCTCTTATAATGAAACCTTTACTCTACTATAAAACGTGTGGGAATAGGGAGGGTGATGGGGGATTGGTAGGGTGCAACATTCATCATAAAATACATCTATTAACTCAAGGTTTGGTACAGAGAGATTGTGTTGATTAAAATAAAAAAACGACGTGTTGTTTTGGAGTGAAATCGGAGAACAGTAAATCATCTCACTAAGAGTTTGTGGCTTTTAGCGAATCACATCAGAGAGAGGCCAGCTTGTTGTCTGGGGGGGGACACTGTCAGAGATATGGTTCATGGTGAGAACATACAGCATGCAGTCGTTTGGATCATTGTGTTGTCTGGGGGGGGGTCACACTGTGTCAGAGATATGGTTCATGGTGAGAACATACAGCATGCAGTCGTTTGGATCATTGTGTTGTCTGGGGGGGGTCACACTGTGTCAGAGATATGGTTCATGGTGAGAACATACAGCATGCAGTCGTTTGGATCATTGTGTTGTCTGGGGGGGGGGGACACACTGTGTCAGAGATATGTTCATGGTGAGAACATACAGCATGCAGTCGTTTGGATCATTGTGTTGTCTGGGGGGGGGGGGACACACTGTGTCAGAGATATGGTTCATGGTGAGAACATACAGCATGCAGTCGTTCGGATCATTGTGTTGTCTGGGGGGGGGGGACACTGTGTCAGAGATATGGTTCATGGTGAGAACATACAGCATGCAGTCGTTTGGATCATTGTGTTGTCTGGGGGGGGGGTCACACTGTGTCAGAGATATGGTTCATGTGAGATCATACAGCATGCAGTCGTTTGGATCATTGTGTTGTCTGGGGGGGGGGGTCACACTGTGTCAGAGATATGGTTCATGGTGAGAACCTACAGCATGCAGTCGTTTGGATCATTGTGTTGTCTGGTGTATACTCTACCCTCACTCATTGTGTGTCTCAAATGACACCCTATTCCCTGTATAGTGCACTACTTTTGACCAGGTGCCTATAGGGTGGCGATTGGGACGAAGTCTCAGATGAATAGGTGAGGCGTAGCTCAGCTGGTTCCTGGTCTTCAGGAAGTAAATCACTTCTGAGGTTTTACATGTTTATCATCTACTGTAATGTACACTCAGCGGACAGTTTATTAGGTACATCACCACGTTCACGAAAATGGATCGCTCCTACAGACAGTGAGTCAGGTGACCGTGGCTTGTTATATGAAGCAGGCAGACAGGCAGCGAGGCATTCAGTTACTGTTGGACTGAACGTTAGAATGGGCAAAACTAGTGACCTGAGCGACTTTGAGCGCGGTATGAACGTCGGTGCCAGATGCACCTGTTCCAGTCTCTCAGAAACAGCCTCCTGGGCTTTTTACGCTCGGTAGTGTCTAGGGTTTACAGAGAAAAAATATCCTGTTAGGGGCAGTCCTGTGGATAAACACAGCTTGTTGTTGAGAGGTTGAATGAGAAGAGCAAGAAGGGTGCAAGCTAACAGGTGGGCCACAGGAAAACAACAGAGCAGAACAACAGTGGTGTGCAGAACGGCATCTCAGAACACACAACTCATCGGTCCTTGTCACGGAGTGGCTATTGCAGCAGACGACCACACCTGGTTCCACTCCTATCAGCTAAAAACAAGGAGAAGCCGCTCCAGTGGGCACGCCATCACCAACACTGGACCACTGAGGAGTAGAAAAACATCCTGGTTCCTGTTTGGTCATGCTGATGGCAGGGTCAGGATTTGGCGTAAACAGCATGAGTCCATGGACCCATCCTGCTTGGTGTCAACGGCACAGGCCGGTGGCGGTGATGTAATGGTGTGGGGAATGTTTTCCCTTGATGCCAATGTTTCCATGCCCTGAAGAACTCAGGCTTCTGGAGGCAAAAGGTGGTCTGTACCTACTGGCCACTGAGTGTATTATAAATTCAGCTTCATTATAAAAATGGCATTGGTACACTGTGGGTTTGGCCGTGGTATTCAATCAGGCCTGCTATTGATGTCATGAGAGCAGTTTGAGCAGGGAGCCATAATGAAATGAAATGAGCAACTCTTCCAACAACAAGATTCTAGAATCCAGATCAACAATGATCTGTTTTAACAGTTTTCTTTAGAACGACGGTCTCTTCCAGCTTCACAGGGTTCTGTTTTACAATCAGTTTTACTGAGGGAAATAATCTGGTATGAGCCAGATTGATCTAGTCCACCTGCGGATCAAACAGATAGGCCAGAGAACCTGCTATTGATCTTTATTCCCCTCCTCTGTCTGTTTAACCTCTCTCTATTCTTCCCTCCCTCTATCCTTCAACATCTGTTCTCTCTTCACACTCACATGCCTCACATCTTCTGTTAGCCCCACTAACCTCTCAGGAGGAGACGGAGCCTTCTCTTTAGAAGCATTGCACAGGACCAAGGAAGCTTTCAGCAAGAGGGGAACATTTTATGAGAGAGAGAGAGAGAGAGAGAGGGTGAGAGAGAGAGGGGAAGGGACAAAGAGAGAGAGAAAGAGAGGGTACAGAGAGAGAGAGCGAGAGAGAAAGGGTACAGAGAAAGAGAGAAAGGACAGACAGAGATAGAGAGCGAGAAGAGAGATAAAGAGAGGAAAGAGAGAGAGAGATGCAGCGCCTTGCACAAGTATTCTTCCCCCTTGCCGTTTTTTCCACTTTTTTTGCATTACAACCTGTAATTTAAATGGATTTTTATTGGGATTTCATGTAATGGACATACACAAAATAGTCCAAATTGGTGAAGTGAAATTAAAAAAATTACTTGTTTCAAAAAATGCTAAAAAAAATTGAAAAAGGAAAAGTGGTGCGTGCATATGTATTCACCCCTTTGCTGTGAAGCCCCTAAATAAGATCTGGTGCAACTAATTACCTTCAGAAGTCACATAATTAGTTAAATAAAGTCCACCTGTGTGCAATCTAAGTGTCACATGATCTGTCACATGATCTCAGTATATATATATATATATATACACATACATACACACCTGTTCTGAAAGGCCCCAGAGTCTGCAACACCACTAAGCAAGGAGCACCACCAAGCAAGCGGCACCATGAAGACCAAGGAGCTCTCCAAACAGGTCAGGGACAAAGTTGTGGAGAAGTACAGAGCACCATTAAATCCATTATTAAAAAATGGAAAGAATATGGCACGACAACAAACCTGCCAAGAGAGGGCCGCCCACCAAAACTCACAGACCAGGCAAGGAGGGCATTAATCAGAGAGGCAACAAAGAGACTAAAGAAAACCCCGAAGGAGCTGCAAAGCTTCACAGCAGAGATTGGAGTATCTGTCCATAGGACCACTTTAAACTGTACACTCCACAGAGCTGGGCTTTACGGAAGAGTGGCCAGAAAAAAGCCATTGCTTAAAGAAAAAAATAAGCAAACACGTTTGGTGTTTGCCAAAATGCATGTGGGTCACTCCCCAAACATATGGAAGAAGGTACTCTGGTCAGATGAGACAAAAATTTCATTTTTTGGCCATCAAGGAAAACGCTATGTCTGGCGCAAATCCAACACCTCTCACCACCCCGAGAACACCATCCCCACAGTGAAGCATGGTGGCGGCAGCATCATGCTGTGCTGTGGGGATGTTTTTCCTCGGCAGGGACTCGGAAACTGGTCAGAATTGAAGGAATGATGGATGGCGCTAAATACAGGGAATTTCTTGATGGAAACCTGTTTCAGTCTTCCAGAGATTTGAGACTGGGACAGAGGTTCACCTTCCAGCAGGACAATGACCCTAAGCATACTGCTAAAGCAACACCCGAGTGGGTTAAGGGGAAACATTTAAATGTCTTGGAATGGTCTGGTCAAAGCCCAGACCTCAATCCAACTAAGATTGCTGTAAACCAGAGGAACCGATTCAACTTGAAGGAGCAGTTTTGCCTTGAAGAATAGGCAAAAGTCCCAGTGGCTAGATGTGCCAAGCTTAAAGAGACATACCCCAAGATTCTTGCAGTTGTAATTGCTGCAAAAGGTGGCTCTACAAAGTGTTGACTTTGGGGGGGTGACTAGTTATGCACTAGGAGACAAGAGAGATAGATAGATAGATAGATAGATAGATAGATAGATAGATAGATAGATAGATAGATAGATAGATAGATAGATAGATAGATAGATAGATAGATAGATAGATAGATAGGTCAAGAGAGAGTGAGAGAGAGAAGAGGACAGAGAGAGAGAGGAAAGAGGACAGAGAGAGAGAGAAAGAGGACAGAGAGAGAGAGAGAGAGAGAGAGAGAGAGAGAGAGAGAGAGAGAGAGAGAGAGAGGATAGAGAGAGAGAGAGTGAAGAGAGAGAACGATAGAGGACAGAGAGAGAGAGGAAAGAGAAAAGGGAGAGAGATAACGAGAGAGAGTGAGAGGACAGAAAGAGAGAGGAAAGAGAAGAGAGAGAGATAAGAGATAAGAGAGGACAAATAGAAGAGAGACGACAGAGAGAGAGAAGAGAGAGTGAGAGAGAGAAAAAAATGGAGGACAGAGAGAGAAGAGAAGAGAGAGATAGAGATAGAGGACATGGAGAGGAGAGAGAGAGAGAGAGAGAGAGAGAGAGAGAGAGAGAGAGAGAGAAAGACAGAGAGAGAGAAAGAGTGGAGAGAGAGATAACGAGAGAGAGGTAAAGAGAGGACAAAGAGAGGAGAGAAGACAGAGAGAGGGGTAAGAGAGAGAGAGAGATGAAGGAGAGAGAGAGAGATACAGAGAGAGAGAGAGAAATGGAGGAGAGCGATAGAGAGGAGAGAAGAGAGATAGAATGGGAAAGAGGGGCTCCCCACTTCTTCTTCTTCTGGATGAGATAGGAAGTCATGAGAAACTCACTCAGACCGGGTTTAGAAGAAGAAAAGTAGCTCAGCACTGATTTGGTCTTTCAAAGAGCAGAGAAGAAGAACGGCTCAATTGGTGCTTGTCCAGGAACTGGTTCTCATTCAGTCCGAAGGAATGTTCTGAGAGAGGAGGAGGGGAGAGATGGAGGGGTAGGAGGGGGGGATAGCTGGCAAAAACCCACAGGCTAATTCCACAAATTAGCTTTCGCCAGACCTCCCGACGGTTGATTATTCATTATCTGAGCAACGCCTCAGTGGAATTACGGTACGCGTTAGAACAACAAACAGGCAACCCTCTTCCCCGAATGAAGCCCGCCCGCCGCTGTCTGATTCGGGGAAGAACACTGAGGAGAGGGGGGCACCAACCAACCAAGTGACGTTTACAAAAATCTGCCCCAGGTTTCGGTGTTTGCCAGCGTCTGTCTCTAAATGAGCGCATTCAGGGCTAATAACCACAGGGAGATGCCAGCCAGTGGAGGCAGAGGGGAAGGCCCAGCCGCTAGGTGTGGTGGTGGTGGGCTGGGGCCTTCTCCAGTCCACAGAGCCAGCTGGATTCACACTCACATTCCCAAGGCCCTTTTGTAGGTGTATCAGTTTGTGTTTTTAGCCGTTAAAAAAAACTCTGGCTTACGATTACCACAACTCCCTGTCTAATACAGCCTGGGTGTAAATAAACCATGTGTGGTCTGAGAACATGCTGTTGACAAGCTGCCTGCCTCACTCCCTGGGTTAGGAGAGAGAGAGAGAGAGAGAGAGAGAGAGAGAGAGAGAGAGAGAGAGAGAAGAGAGAGAGAGAGAGAGACCGAGAGAGAGACAGAGAGAGAGACAGAGAGAGAGAGAGAGAGAGAGAGAGAGAGAGAGAGAGAGAGGCAGAGAGAGAGAGAGAGAGAGAGACAGAGACAGAGAGAGAGAGAGAGAGAGAGAGACAGAGACAGAGAGAGAGAGAGACAGAGACAGAGACAGAGACAGAGACAGAGAGAGAGAGAGAGAGAGAGACAGAGACAGAGAGGCAGAGAGAGAGAGAGAGAGACAGAGACAGAGAGAGAGACAGAGACAGAGACAGAGAGAGAGAGAGAGAGAGAGAGACAGAGAGGCAGAGAGAGAGAGAGAGGAGAGAGAGAGAGAGAGGACAGAGACAGAGAGAGAGGAGGAGACTTGTTTCTCCTCCATCTCTGATGCCTGTGTCCTCTGGTCCTCTAAAAGCAGGATGTCAGGGACATCTGTCTATAGTGTGACATATCAGTCAGGATGTACCAGGCCTACAATGATTCTCTTTACTTCATGTCCCCTGACACTGGCCTTCTGATGTTATGTACAGCTTGAATACAGTAAACAGACAAGTGGACAACTGTCTCTGTTCTGTAGGTTTTAATCCCTACCGCTCAATCTTGGACAAATTAACAATCATTATTCAAACATCAGAACAGAAAAACTATTGTGTGAGGCGAACACATTAAACATATTGAATGGGAATCACGGTGCCATCTTGATTTCACAGATACCAACGGGGACTCATTCATGCCTGTGAATCCTTGTGGCACTGTAAACCCCCCCTCACACACACACACACACACACACACACACACACACACACACACACACACACACACACACACACACACACACACACACACACACACACACACACACACACCACACACACACAGCCTGGCATAGCACCTCAGTAATTTATGCTTATGCAAACACTGTTCATTGTGTCTCTAAAATAAACAGTGAGAACACTGCACCACCTGGTGTGAACTGGGGCCCTGTTGTCACAATTCATTTTATATAACACATTAAGGAGAGAACAGATAAACCAAGTCTTTCTATGAATCTGGCGTCTGAAGAATCACTTCATTTGGGCATTGGACAGTAAGGCGTTGAAACATCTCTCTTTCTCCCTCTCTCTCGCCCCCTCTCTTTCTCCCTCTCTCTCTTTCTCCCTCTCTCTCGCCCCCCCCTCTCTTTCTCCCTCTCTCTCGCCCCCCTCTCTTTCTCCCTCTCTCTCGCCCCCTCTCTTTCTCCCTCTCTCCCGCCCCCCTCTCTTTCTCCCTCTCTCTTGCCCCCCCTCTCTCTTTCTCCCTCTCTCTCTTTCTCCCTCTCTCTCGCCCCCTCTCTTTCTCCCTCTCTCTCGGCCCCCCCCCTTTCTCCCTCTCTATCGCCCCCCCTCTCTTTCTCCCTCTCTCTCGCCCCCCCCTCTCTCTTTCTCCCACTCTCTCGCCCCCCCTCTCTCTTTCTCCCTCTCTCTCGCCCCCCCTCTCTCTCTTTCTCCCTCTCTCTCTTTCTCTCCCTCTCTCTCGCCCCCCTCTCTCTTTCTTCCTCTCTCGCTCCCCCTCTCTTTCTCCCTCTCTCTCGCCCCCCCTCTCTTTCTCCCTCTCTCTCGCCCCCCTCTCTTTCTCCCTCTCTCTCGCCCCCCCTCTCGCCCCCCCTCTCTCACCCCCCATCTCTTTCTCCCTCTCTCTCGCCCCCCCCTCTCTTTCTCCCCCTCTCTCACCCCCCATCTCTTTCTCTCTCTCTCTCGCCCCCCCCTCTCTCACCCCCCCTCTCTCGACCCCCCTCTCTCACCCCCCATCTCTTTCTCCCTCTCTCTCGCCCCCCCTCCCTCTTTCTCTCTCCCTTTCTACCAACATGAAAGTCTGTGGGTGCTAATTACTGTAGCCTTGGCTGTAATAAAATGAGTTTATTTTCCACATCAAAGTGAATTAGCCAGGCGACGGGCTGATTCAAGGCGACTCTGAAAGAACCCCACCATCACCATACTTTTCATTCATTTCAACCCTCTGTTTCTTTTCTGACAGGGAGGGAACAAGGCCTGTGTCAAACGTGTCGGTATTTCCCACGGCCTCGTCCCAATGAAGAAGTTCCATCCATGACAATACAAATAGACAGAGCCTGTGACCCAAATGGCATCCTATTCCCTATGTAGTGCACTACTTTATACCAGAGCCCTATGTAGCGCACTACTTTATACCAGAGCCCTATGTAGCGCACTACTTTATACCAGAGCCCTATGTAGCGCACTACTTTATACCAGAGCCCTATGTAGCGCACTACTTTATACCAGAGTCCTATGTAGCGCACTACTTTATACCAGAGTCCCATGTAGCGCACTACTTTATACCAGAGCCCTATGTAGCGCACTACTTTATACCAGAGCCCTATGTAGCGCACTACTTTATACCAGAGCCCTATGTAGCGCACTACTTTATACCAGAGTCCTATGTAGCGCACTACTTTATACCAGAGCCCTATGTAACGCACTACTTTATACCAGAGCCCTATGTAGTGCACTACTTTATACCAGAGCCCTATGTAGCGCACTACTTTATACCAGAGCCCTATGTAGTGCACTACTTTATACCAGAGCCCTATGTAGCGCACTACTTTATACCAGAGCCCTATGTAGCACACTACTTTATACCAGAGCCCTATGTAGTGCACTACTTTATACCAGAGCCCTATGTTTTTTTTGTGCACTAAATACAGTAGGGAATAGTCTCTTTCAATGCTAGCTGTCTCTGGCATCGCTAGCTGTCTCCGTCTCTGGCATCGCTAGCTGTCTCCGTCTCTGACATTGCTAGTTTGTCTCCGTCTCTGGCATCGCTAGCTGTCTCCGTCTCTGGCATCGCTAGCTGTCTCCGTCTCTGGCATCGCTAGCTGTCTCCGTCTCTGGCATCGCTAGCTGTCTCTGTCTCTGACATCGCTAGCTGTCTCCGTCTCTGGCATCGTTAGCTGTCTCCGTCTCTGGCATCGCTAGCTGTCTCCGTCTCTGGCATCGCTAGCTGTCTCCGTCTCTGACATCGCTAGCTGTCTCCGTCTCTGGCATCGCTAGCTGTCTCCGTCTCTGGCATCGCTAGCTGTCTCCGTCTCTGACATCGCTAGCTGTCTCCGTCTCTGGCATCGCTTAGCTGTCTCCGTCTCTGACATCGCTAGCTGTCTCCGTCTCTGACATCGCTAGCTGTCTCCGTCTCTGATATCGCTAGCTGTCTCCGTCTCTGACATCGCTAGCTGTCTCCGTCTCTGACATCGCTAGCTGTCTCCGTCTCTGGCATCGCTAGCTGTCTCCGTCTCTGGCATCGCTAGCTGTCTCTGGCATCGCTAGCTGTCTCTGACACAGCTAGATGAAGATATCTCACTAACGGTCACTCTTCAAAACACTGTCGCGATCATTATCCTTGTAAAGACGGCATGGGCAGAGACATGACATATAAGTAGGGGATAATAAAGCTATCCTGATGTTAGCACAGTTCTGGCTAGTTTCACATTGGGTTATGGCTACGAATAGGTGACAGGGAACTTCTCTTGAGAGAGAAGTACAAACCACATTCAACTACCTGTCTGACCCCATCAGCAGAGGAAATGAACTATAGCAGATACTGAATGGCTGCGTTGGTCTCGGTCTCTCTCACACCACACACTGATGTGACCCTCTCTGATTATATCTGGACCCACAATCACACCGAGCCCTGCACTTCCTGTGACAGGCAGAATGGCCCTATGGGAATTTTCACAGGTCACGCAATCCAAGGCATGCTGCTTGGTGCTGCGCTGCTCTGTATACCACATACACACACCACACACACACCACACACACACCATTCTGTCAGACATTAGTCAACAGGTGGTAGAGGAGAACTTGTCAAAACATCCCTCAGCTGTCAAGGAGACATGGTAGAGATAAGAGGAGAGAGATAGGAACATAATACCACACTAAAAGGAAATGTGTCACGTACAGTCACAACTAACAACAATCCCCCTGCTAGCTGTTCCCCCCCCCCAGCATACAACTTCCTCCGCGCTCACGTATTATCATATTATCATGTTATCATATTATCATATGGTACCACTAGAAATCCCTGCATTAGCATGTTTCTGTTAGCTGATACACCATATTACTGGCCTGCTGATACACCATATTACTGGCCTGTTGATACACCATATTACTGGCCTGTTGATACACCATATTACTGGCCTGCTGATACACCATATTACTGGCCTGCTGATACACCATATTACCGGCCTGCTGATACACCATATTACTGGCCTGCTGATACACCATATTACTGGCCTGCTGATACACCATATTACCGGCCTGCTGATACACCATATTACTGGCCTGCTGATACACCATATTACTGGCCTGCTGATACACCATATTACCGGCCTGCTGATGTGTCTGGAACTTGTAGGCTAAACTGCAGAGAAAAAAGAAATGCATAACTGATCCAAATGGTTGACCAATCAGGCAGGTTAGATGAAGTTATTTCTAAATGAACATGCATTCAAAACGGCAGGCTTTTGAGCAGCTATTCAAATGACATAGGCTATTCAGTGCCGTTTACAGCCTAGACTAGAGTTTTGTACTCACTTGAAAACAATAATAATATTCTACATTACATTGTATCGTTGTAGCCGAGTGAATAGGTAGACCTAGTGTACCTATGATTTCCTTATCTGACCAACTTTTTTTCTGTGTAAATTGACTGGATATAAACTCAGCAAAAAAAGAAACATCCCTTTTTCAGGACCCTGTCTTTCAAAGATAATTCGTAAAAATCCAAAGAAGTTCACAGATCTTCATTGTAAAGGGTTTAACCACTGTTTCCCATGCTTGTTCAATGAACCATAAACAATTAATGAACATGCACCTGTGGAACGGTCGTTAAGACACTAAAAGCTTACAGACGGTAGGCAATTAAGGTCACAGTTATGAAAGCTTAGGACACTAAAGAGGCCTTTCCACTGAATCTGAAAAACGCCAAAAGAAAGATGCCCAGGGTCCCTGCTCATCTGCGTGAATGTGCCTTAGGCATGCTGCAAGGAGGCATGAGGACTGCAGATGTGGCCAGGGCAATACATTGCAATGTCCGTACTGTGAGACGCCTAAGACAGCGCTACAGGGAGACAGGATTGACAGCCGATCGTCCTTGCAGTGGCAGACCACGTGTAACAACACCTGCACAGGATCGGTACATCCGAACATCATACCTGCGGGACAGGTCAGTGCATCAGTGCTCAGACTGTCCGCAATAGGCTGAGAGAGGCTGGACTGAAGGCTTGTATGCCGGTTGTAAGGCAGGTCCTCACCAGAAATCACCGGCAACAACGTCGCCTATGGGCACAACCCCACCGTCGCTGGACCTGACAGGACTGGCATAAGTGCTCTTCATTGACGAGTCGCGGTTTTGTCTCACCAGGGGTGATGGTCGGATTCCCGTTTATCGTTGTAGGAATGAGTGTTACAACGAGGCCTGTACTCTGGAGCGGGATCGATTTGGAGGCGGAGGGTCCGTCATGGTCTGTGGCGGCGTGTCACAGCATCATCGGACTGAGCTTGTTGTCATTGCAGGCAATCTCAACGTTGTGCGTTACAGGGAAGACATCCTCCTCCCTCGTGGTACCCTTCCTGCAGGCTCATCCTGACATGACCCTCCAGCATGACAATGCCACCAGCCATACTGCTCGTTCTGTGCGTGATTTCCTGCAAGACAGGAATGTCAGTGTTTGGCCATGGCCAGCGAAGAGCCCGGATCTCAATCCCATTGAGTAAGTCTGGGACCCGTTGGATCAGAGGGTGAGGGCTAGAGCCATTCCCCCCAGAAATGTCCGGGAATTTGCAGGTGCCTTGGTGGAAGAGTGGGGTAACATCTCACAGCTAGAACTGGCAAATCTGGTGCAGTCCATGAGGAGAAGATGCACTGCAGTACTTAATGCAGCTGGTGGCCACACCAGATACTGACTGTTACTTTTGATTTTGAACCCCCCCTTTGTTCAGGGACACATTATTCCATTTCTGTTAGTCACATGTCTGTGGAACTTGTTCAGTTTATGTCTCAGTTGTTTAATCTTGTTATGTTCATACAAATATTTACACATTAAGTTTTCTGAAAATAAACGCAGTTGACAGTGAGAGGATGTTTCTTTTTTTGCTGAGTTTATTTACTGCAGTACGAAGCCTGACATTGAGTTTATTAATTATAGGCTAATATGCATACGCTTCTAACCAGAAGGCTACATCTCCAACCTGTTCTGTTGCGCAACTACACACCTGGCCTCTCCGCTGCCACGGATATTCCTCTAAAACCTGATGAGTCCCAGGAAAAGCCAGACTACAAAAGCTTGTTGGGCACTTAGTTCTGACTGATTTTCTTTAGCCCACTAACAGCCTATTGGAGGAGAGATGAACTCTTGCTCTTACTTGCTGAATGAGAAATAGGCAACAGCATTAGGAACGGACGGGGAGTTGAGGAACGGGCGGGGAGTTGAGGAACGGGCGGGGAGTTGAGGAACGGACGGGGAGTTGAGGAACGGGCGGGGAGTTGAGGAACGGGCGGGGAGTTGAGGAACGGGCGGGGAGTTGAGGAACGGACGGGGAGTTGAGGAACGGGCGGGGAGTTGAGGAACGGGCGGGGAGTTGAGGAACGGGCGGGGAGTTGAGGAACGGGCGGGGAGTTGAGGAACGGGCGGGGAGTTGAGGAACGGGCGGGGAGTTGAGGAACGGAGGGGAGTTGAGGAACGGACGGGGAGTTGAGGAACGGACGGGGAGTTGAGGAACGGGCGGGGAGTTGAGGAACGGGCGGGGAGTTGGAAAGGAGAAGCCTATAGTAGGTCTATCTTAACACCGATAGGCTACAGCTTTAGGAACGGAGGGGAGTTGGAAAGGAGAAGCCTATAGTAGGTCTATCTTAACACCGATAGGCTACAGCTTTAGGAACGGGCGGGGAGTTGGAAAGGAGAAGCCTATAGTAGATCTATCTTAACACCGATAGGCTACAGCTTTAGGAACGGAGGGGAGTTGGAAAGGAGAAGCCTATAGTAGGTCTATCTTAACACCGATAGGCTACAGCTTTAGGAACGGAGGGGAGTTGGAAAGGAGAAGCCTATAGTAGGTCTATCTTAACACCGATAGGCTACAGCTTTAGGAACGGAGGGGAGTTGGAAAGGAGAAGCCTATAGTAGATCTATCTTAACACCGATAGGCTACATCCAGACAACATACACCATATGAGTGACCTGCTAATGTACCTTTCTGGACCTTCTAAACTGTCCAGAATAGACCCAAACGGGTCTATATAAAATCATTAAATAACCTATAGTTATCATTATATAACCTATAGTTATCATTATAGTTATATAACCTATAGTTATCATTATAGTTATATAACCTATAGTTATCATTATATAACCTATAGTTATCATTATAGTTATATAACCTATAGTTATCATTATAGTTATATAACCTATAGTTATCATTATAGTTATATAACCTATAGTTATCATTATAGTTATATAACCTATAGTTATCATTATAGTTATATAACCTATAGTTATCATTATAGTTATATAACCTATAGTTATCATTATAGTTATATAACCTATAGTTATCATTATAGTTATATAACCTATAGTTATCATTATAGTTATATAACCTATAGTTATCATTATAGTTATATAACCTATAGTTATCATTATAGTTATATAACCTATAGTTATCATTATAGTTATATAACCTATAGTTATCATTATAGTTATATAACCTATAGTTATCATTATAGTTATATAACCTATAGTTATCATTATAGTTATATAACCTATAGTTATCATTATATAGTTATTGGCTTGGTGGATGGCCTGGGCCTTAACCCTGACACCACTAATGTTATAATCACAACAGAACTAGCTTTCTTGTAAGCCTAGCTAACGTTATCGAACTTGAATTAAATAAATATTAAATTACCCTTATACTTGTTAACTTGGCTTTTAAACTCTATAAATGGACTCTTTTACATAATTTACTCTGGCAAGTTTGCGCACTGCAGTAGGGAAGTAAAGCTGAAGTCGAATCCATCACTTCCGTTGTTTGGCTGTGCCCATGGCAACGTTAGAAAATGAGGTGGATAGGTTTACATTCAGCCAACAGACAGACGGGACAACAGACAGGCCAACAGACAGATGGGACAACAGACAGGCCAACAGACAGGCCAACAGACAGACGGGACAACAGACAGATGGGACAACAGACAGACGGGACAACAGACAGGCCAACAGACAGATGGGACAACAGACAGGGCAACAGACAGATGGGACAACAGACAGGCCAACAGACAGATGGGACAACAGACAGGCCAACAGACAGACGGGACAACAGACAGATGGGACAACAGACAGACGGGACAACAGACAGGCCAACAGACAGACGGGACAACAGACAGATGGGACAACAGACAGGCCAACAGACAGACGGGACAACAGACAGATGGGACAACAGACAGGCCAACAGACAGGCCAACAGACAGACGGGACAACAGACAGATGGGACAACAGACAGACGGGACAACAGACAGGCCAACAGACAGACGGGACAACAGACAGATGGGACAACAGACAGACAGGACAACAGACAGGCCAACAGACAGACGGGACAACAGACAGGCCAACAGACAGACGGGACAACAGACAGATGGGACAACAGACAGACAGGACAACAGACAGGCCAACAGACAGACGGGACAACAGACAGGCCAACAGACAGGTGGGCCAACAGACAGACAGGCCAACAGACAGGCCAACAGACAGGCCAACAGACAGGCGGGCCAACAGAAAAACAGGCCAATAGAGGCCAACAGACAGACAGACCTACAGACAGGCAGGCCAACAGACAGACAGGCCAACAGACAGACCAACAGACAGGCGGGCCAACAGAAAAACAGGCCAATAGAGGCCAACAGACAGACAGACCTACAGACAGGCAGGCCAACAGACAGGCAGGCCAACAGACAGACAGGCCAACAGACAGAGACAGACAGACAGGCCGGCAGACAGAGACAGGGCAACAGACAGGCAGATAGACAGACAGGCGTTATACTAACAGAACCATGGGTTTATTATCAAGACCTTGAAAGTCCCGGTGTAAAAAGGGAGAGGGAGAGGGTAGATTTTTCAAGTTTACAAAAACCTTTATTCTTAAACCTTGGCTGATGACAGTTCCACGCAGGAGGAGAGGTGAGAGGGCGGGAGAGAGAAGGGCGGGAGAGAGAGGGCGGGAGAGAGAGGGTGGGAGAGAGAGAGAGGATAGATTGAGAGGGAGAGAGGGAGAGAGATCAGAGGTAGAACTTTGCCAGCTTTAACAGAGGAAGGTATTGATAAATGATTGAAATGAGCTCTCAAAGGGAGGCAAACCACTTGTATGTCTTCTATCTCCTACTGCTGGGAATTAGTCAGGCTTGTCTGCTCTCTCCCTCTCTCCCTACCTCTGGCCCCTCAGTCTCTCTCTCTCTCTCTCTCCCCACCTCTCCCCCCTCCTTCCCTCTCTCACGCCCTCCCTCCCATCCCGGTGGCTGTGTCTGCTGGCTCTTTATGTAATGCCAGGTCCTGTTGTAACTGCCAAGAAGACGGCGGAAGGAGTGTTTCTCTGCACTAATTAATCCAACAAACTTCAGAGCCAACCTGCTGAGATACCGAGGTCCAACACTGTGTGTGTGTGTGTGTGTGTGTGTGTGTGTGTGTGTGTGTGTGTGTGTGTGTGTGTGTGTGTGTGTGTGTGTGTGTGTGTGTGTGTGTGTGTGTGTGTGTGTGTGTGTGTGTGTGTGTGTGTGTGTTCCAACACTGTAAACCAAACCTCCTTGTTCCCCGTTCAGCAAAAAACCCTCCGCAACCATTAAGCTAATATTCTGAAAAGGATCAGAGGGTGGGGGTTAGCAGGCTGGAGGGCAGTCGTAGCAGGCTAGGGGGGTAAGCCTGGTTAATTCACCTGTACTGGCTCAGCATCACAGGTCTCTGGATGGTTCAGCTAGAGGGGCATTTCATGGTGTAACCTGGAAGGAATACTGTGGTTGAGTTCCAAATGGAACCCTATTCCCCTACTGCTGACCAGGGCTGCTGACCAGGGCTGCTAACCAGGGCTGCTGACCAGGGCTGCTGGCCAGAGCTGCTGACCAGGGCTGCTGACCAGGGCTGTTGACCAGGGCTGTTGACCAGGGCTGCTGACCAGGGCTGCTGGCCAGGGCTGTTGACCAGGGCTGTTGACCAGGGCTGCTGACCAGGGCTGCTGACCAGGGCTGCTGGCCAGGGCTGCTGACCAGGGCTGCTGGCCAGGGCTGCTGACCAGGGCTGCTGACCAGGGCTGTTGACCAGGGCTGTTGACCAGGGCCCATAGTTGAATAGGGGGCCATTTAGGACACAACCCTACGGTATGTCTACACTGTGGAGAGATGGGTAGCTAGGTTTTCTGGACACCGCGTGGAGATCTAGTCCACATGTTTAGTGTGATTCTATAAACATGTAGACAGGACAGGTACTGTGTTTAGTGTGATTCTATAAACATGTAGACAGGACAGGTACTGTGTTTAGTGTGATTCTATAAACATGTAGACAGGACAGGTACTGTATTTAGTGTGATTCCATAAACATGTAGACAGGACAGGTACTGTATTTAGTGTGATTCTATAAACATGTAGACAGGTACTGTGTTTAGTGTGATTCTATAAACATGTAGGCAGGACAGGTAATGTATTTAGTGTGATTCTATAAACATGTAGACAGGTACTGTGTTTAGTGTGATTCTATAAACATGTAGACAGGACAGGTACTGTGTTTAGTGTGATTCTATAAACATGTAGACAGGACAGGTACTGTGTTTAGTGTGATTCTATAAACATGTAGACAGGACAGGTACTGTGTTTAGTGTGATTCTATAAACATGTAGACAGGTACTGTGTTTAGTGTGATTCTATAAACATGTAGACAGGACAGGTACTGTGTTTAGTGTGATTCTATAAACATGTAGGCAGGACAGGTACTGTGTTTAGTGTGATTCTATAAACATGTAGACAGGTACTGTGTTTAGTGTGATTCTATAAACATGTAGACAGGACAGGTACTGTGTTTAGTGTGATTCTATAAACATGTAGACAGGTACTGTGTTTAGTGTGATTCTATAAACATGTAGACAGGACAGGTACTGTGTTTAGTGTGATTCTATAAACATGTAGACAGGACAGGTACTGTGTTTAGTGTGATTCTATAAACATGTAGACAGGTACTGTGTTTAGTGTGATTCTATAAACATGTAGACAGGACAGGTACTGTGTTTAGTGTGATTCTATAAACATGTAGACAGGACAGGTAATGTGTTTAGTGTGATTCTATAAACATGTAGACAGGACAGGTACTGTGTTTAGTGTGATTCTATAAACATGTAGACAGGTACTGTGTTCAGTGTGATTCTATAAACATGTAGACAGGACAGGTACTGTGTTTAGTGTGATTCTATAAACATGTAGACAGGTACTGTGTTTAGTGTGATTCTATAAACATGTAGACAGGACAGGTACTGTGTTTAGTGTGATTCCATAAACATGTAGACAGGACAGGTACTGTGTTC
This sequence comes from Salmo salar, assembly GCF_965601325.2. Lineage (NCBI taxonomy): Eukaryota > Metazoa > Chordata > Actinopteri > Salmoniformes > Salmonidae > Salmo > Salmo salar. The sequence continues at coordinate 80,241,157 of NC_138307.1, read as the reverse complement.
AGTGTGATTCTATAAACATGTAGACAGGTACTGTGTTTAGTGTGATTCTATAAACATGTAGACAGGACAGGTACTGTGTTTAGTGTGATTCTATAAACATGTAGACAGGACAGGTACTGTGTTTAGTGTGATTCTATAAACATGTAGACAGGACAGGTACTGTGTTTAGTGTGATTCTATAAACATGTAGACAGGTACTGTGTTTAGTGTGATTCTATAAACATGTAGACAGGTAATGTGTTTAGTGTGATTCTATAAACATGTAGACAGGACAGGTACTGTGTTTAGTGTGATTCTATAAACATGTAGACAGGACAGGTACTGTGTTTAGTGTGATTCTATAAACATGTAGACAGGAAAGGTACTGTGTTTAGTGTGATTCTATAAACATGTAGACAGGACAGGTACTGTGTTTAGTGTGATTCTATAAACATGTAGACAGGACAGGTACTGTGTTTAGTGTGATTCTATAAACATGTAGACAGGACAGGTACTGTGTTTAGTGTGATTCTATAAACATGTAGACAGGACAGGTACTGTGTTTAGTGTGATTCTATAAACATGTAGACAGGACAGGTACTGTGTTTAGTGTGATTCTATAAACATGTAGACAGGACAGGTAATGTGTTTAGTGTGATTCTATAAACATGTAGACAGGACAGGTACTGTGTTTAGTGTGATTCTATAAACATGTAGACAGGACAGGTACTGTGTTTAGTGTGATTCTATAAACATGTAGACAGGACAGGTAATGTATTTAGTGTGATTCTATAAACATGTAGGCAGGACAGGTACTGTGTTCAGTGTGATTCTATAAACATGTAGACAGGACAGGTACTGTGTTTAGTGTGATTCTATAAACATGTAGACAGGTACTGTGTTTAGTGTGATTCTATAAACATGTAGACAGGACAGGTACTGTGTTTAGTGTGATTCTATAAACATGTAGACAGGACAGGTACTGTGTTTAGTGTGATTCTATAAACATGTAGACAGGACAGGTACTGTGTTTAGTGTGATTCTATAAACATGTAGACAGGTACTGTGTTTAGTGTGATTCTATAAACATGTAGACAGGACAGGTACTGTATTTAGTGTGATTCCATAAACATGTAGACAGGACAGGTACTGTATTTAGTGTGATTCTATAAACATGTAGACAGGTACTGTGTTTAGTGTGATTCTATAAACATGTAGGCAGGACAGGTAATGTATTTAGTGTGATTCTATAAACATGTAGACAGGTACTGTGTTTAGTGTGATTCTATAAACATGTAGACAGGACAGGTACTGTGTTTAGTGTGATTCTATAAACATGTAGACAGGACAGGTACTGTGTTTAGTGTGATTCTATAAACATGTAGACAGGACAGGTACTGTGTTTAGTGTGATTCTATAAACATGTAGACAGGTACTGTGTTTAGTGTGATTCTATAAACATGTAGACAGGTACTGTGTTTAGTGTGATTCTATAAACATGTAGACAGGACAGGTACTGTGTTTAGTGTGATTCTATAAACATGTAGGCAGGACAGGTACTGTGTTTAGTGTGATTCTATAAACATGTAGACAGGTACTGTGTTTAGTGTGATTCTATAAACATGTAGACAGGACAGGTACTGTGTTTAGTGTGATTCTATAAACATGTAGACAGGTACTGTGTTTAGTGTGATTCTATAAACATGTAGACAGGACAGGTACTGTGTTTAGTGTGATTCTATAAACATGTAGACAGGACAGGTACTGTGTTTAGTGTGATTCTATAAACATGTAGACAGGTACTGTGTTTAGTGTGATTCTATAAACATGTAGACAGGACAGGTACTGTGTTTAGTGTGATTCTATAAACATGTAGACAGGACAGGTAATGTGTTTAGTGTGATTCTATAAACATGTAGACAGGACAGGTACTGTGTTTAGTGTGATTCTATAAACATGTAGACAGGTACTGTGTTCAGTGTGATTCTATAAACATGTAGACAGGACAGGTACTGTGTTTAGTGTGATTCTATAAACATGTAGACAGGACAGGTACTGTGTTTAGTGTGATTCTATAAACATGTAGACAGGACAGGTACTGTGTTTAGTGTGATTCTATAAACATGTAGACAGGACAGGTAATGTATTTAGTGTGATTCTATAAACATGTAGACAGGACAGGTACTGTGTTTAGTGTGATTCCATAAACATGTAGACAGGACAGGTACTGTGTTCAGTGTGATTCTATAAACATGTAGGCAGGACAGGTACTGTGTTTAGTGTGATTCTATAAACATGTAGACAGGACAGGTACTGTGTTTAGTGTGATTCTATAAACATGTAGACAGGACAGGTACTGTGTTTAGTGTGATTCTATAAACATGTAGACAGGTACTGTGTTTAGTGTGATTCTATAAACATGTAGACAGGACAGGTACTGTGTTTAGTGTGATTCTATAAACATGTAGACAGGACAGGTACTGTGTTTAGTGTGATTCTATAAACATGTAGACAGGACAGGTACTGTGTTTAGTGTGATTCTATAAACATGTAGACAGGTACTGTGTTTAGTGTGATTCTATAAACATGTAGACAGGTACTGTGTTTAGTGTGATTCTATAAACATGTAGACAGGACAGGTACTGTGTTTAGTGTGATTCTAGTACAATCATGTAAACATGTAAGGACAGGTACTGTGTTTAGTGTGATTCTATAAACATGTAGACAGGACAGGTACTGTGTTTAGTGTGATTCTATAAACATGTAGACAGGACAGGTACTGTGTTTAGTGTGATTCTATAAACATGTAGACAGGACAGGTACTGTGTTTAGTGTGATTCTATAAACATGTAGACAGGACAGGTACTGTGTTTAGTGTGATTCTATAAACATGTAGACAGGACAGGTACTGTGTTTAGTGTGATTCTATAAACATGTAGACAGGACAGGTACTGTGTTTAGTGTGATTCTATAAACATGTAGACAGGACAGGTACTGTGTTTAGTGTGATTCTATAAACATGTAGACAGGACAGGTACTGTGTTTAGTGTGATTCTATAAACATGTAGACAGGACAGGTACTGTGTTTAGTGTGATTCTATAAACATGTAGACAGGACAGGTAATGTATTTAGTGTGATTCTATAAACATGTAGGCAGGACAGGTACTGTGTTCAGTGTGATTCTATAAACATGTAGACAGGACAGGTACTGTGTTTAGTGTGATTCTATAAACATGTAGACAGGTACTGTGTTTAGTGTGATTCTATAAACATGTAGACAGGACAGGTACTGTGTTTAGTGTGATTCTATAAACATGTAGACAGGACAGGTACTGTGTTTAGTGTGATTCTATAAACATGTAGACAGGACAGGTACTGTGTTTAGTGTGATTCTATAAACATGTAGACAGGTACTGTGTTTAGTGTGATTCTATAAACATGTAGACAGGACAGGTACTGTATTTAGTGTGATTCCATAAACATGTAGACAGGACAGGTACTGTATTTAGTGTGATTCTATAAACATGTAGACAGGTACTGTGTTTAGTGTGATTCTATAAACATGTAGGCAGGACAGGTATGTTTTAGTGTGATTCTATAAACATGTAGACAGGTACTGTGTTTAGTGTGATTCTATAAACATGTAGACAGGACAGGTACTGTGTTTAGTGTGATTCTATAAACATGTAGACAGGACAGGTACTGTGTTTAGTGTGATTCTATAAACATGTAGACAGGTACTGTGTTTAGTGTGATTCTATAAACATGTAGACAGGACAGGTACTGTGTTTAGTGTGATTCTATAAACATGTAGACAGGACAGGTACTGTGTTTAGTGTGATTCTATAAACATGTAGACAGGACAGGTACTGTGTTTAGTGTGATTCTATAAACATGTAGACAGGTACTGTGTTTAGTGTGATTCTATAAACATGTAGGACAGGTACTGTGTTTAGTGTGATTCTATAAACATGTAGACAGGACAGGTACTGTGTTTAGTGTGATTCTATAAACATGTAGACAGGACAGGTACTGTGTTTGGGCACGTGCGGTCGGCAGTGTGCTATAAACATGTAGACAGGACAGGTACTGTGTTTAGTGTGATTCTATAAACATGTAGACAGGACAGGTACTGTGTTTAGTGTGATTCTATAAACATGTAGACAGGACAGGTACTGTGTTTAGTGTGATTCTATAAACATGTAGACAGGACAGGTACTGTATTTAGTGTGATTCTATAAACATGTAGACAGGACAGGTACTGTGTTTAGTGTGATTCTATAAACATGTAGACAGGTACTGTGTTTAGTGTGATTCTATAAACATGTAGACAGGACAGGTACTGTGTTTAGTGTGATTCCATAAACATGTAGACAGGACAGGTACTGTGTTCAGTGTGATTCTATAAACATGTAGACAGGTACTGTGTTTAGTGTGATTCTATAAACATGTAGACAGGACAGGTACTGTGTTTAGTGTGATTCTATAAACATGTAGACAGGACAGGTACTGTGTTTAGTGTGATTCTATAAACATGTAGACAGGACAGGTACTGTGTTTAGTGTGATTCTATAAACATGTAGACAGGTACTGTGTTTAGTGTGATTCTATAAACATGTAGACAGGTAATGTGTTTAGTGTGATTCTATAAACATGTAGACAGGACAGGTACTGTGTTTAGTGTGATTCTATAAACATGTAGACAGGACAGGTACTGTGTTTAGTGTGATTCTATAAACATGTAGACAGGACAGGTACTGTGTTTAGTGTGATTCTATAAACATGTAGACAGGACAGGTACTGTGTTTAGTGTGATTCTATAAACATGTAGACAGGACAGGTACTGTGTTTAGTGTGATTCTATAAACATGTAGACAGGACAGGTACTGTGTTTAGTGTGATTCTATAAACATGTAGACAGGACAGGTACTGTGTTTAGTGTGATTCTATAAACATGTAGACAGGACAGGTACTGTGTTTAGTGTGATTCTATAAACATGTAGACAGGACAGGTACTGTGTTTAGTGTGATTCTATAAACATGTAGACAGGACAGGTACTGTGTTTAGTGTGATTCTATAAACATGTAGACAGGACAGGTACTGTGTTTAGTGTGATTCTATAAACATGTAGACAGGACAGGTAATGTATTTAGTGTGATTCTATAAACATGTAGGCAGGACAGGTACTGTGTTCAGTGTGATTCTATAAACATGTAGACAGGACAGGTACTGTGTTTAGTGTGATTCTATAAACATGTAGACAGGTACTGTGTTTAGTGTGATTCTATAAACATGTAGACAGGACAGGTACTGTGTTTAGTGTGATTCTATAAACATGTAGACAGGACAGGTACTGTGTTTAGTGTGATTCTATAAACATGTAGACAGGACAGGTACTGTGTTTAGTGTGATTCTATAAACATGTAGACAGGTACTGTGTTTAGTGTGATTCTATAAACATGTAGACAGGACAGGTACTGTGTTTAGTGTGATTCTATAAACATGTAGACAGGACAGGTACTGTGTTTAGTGTGATTCTATAAACATGTAGACAGGACAGGTACTGTGTTTAGTGTGATTCTATAAACATGTAGACAGGACAGGTACTGTGTTTAGTGTGATTCTATAAACATGTAGACAGGTACTGTGTTTAGTGTGATTCTATAAACATGTAGACAGGACAGGTACTGTGTTTAGTGTGATTCTATAAACATGTAGACAGGACAGGTACTGTGTTTAGTGTGATTCTATAAACATGTAGACAGGACAGGTACTGTGTTTAGTGTGATTCTATAAACATGTAGACAGGACAGGTAATGTATTTAGTGTGATTCTATAAACATGTAGACAGGACAGGTACTGTGTTTAGTGTGATTCCATAAACATGTAGACAGGACAGGTACTGTGTTCAGTGTGATTCTATAAACATGTAGGCAGGACAGGTACTGTGTTTAGTGTGATTCTATAAACATGTAGACAGGACAGGTACTGTGTTTAGTGTGATTCTATAAACATGTAGACAGGACAGGTACTGTGTTTAGTGTGATTCTATAAACATGTAGACAGGTACTGTGTTTAGTGTGATTCTATAAACATGTAGACAGGACAGGTACTGTGTTTAGTGTGATTCTATAAACATGTAGACAGGTACTGTGTTTAGTGTGATTCTATAAACATGTAGACAGGTACTGTGTTTAGTGTGATTCTATAAACATGTAGACAGGACAGGTACTGTGTTTAGTGTGATTCTATAAACATGTAGACAGGACAGGTACTGTGTTTAGTGTGATTCCATAAACATGTAGACAGGACAGGTACTGTGTTTAGTGTGATTCTATAAACATGTAGACAGGACAGGTACTGTGTTTAGTGTGATTCTATAAACATGTAGACAGGTACTGTGTTTAGTGTGATTCTATAAACATGTAGACAGGACAGGTACTGTGTTCAGTGTGATTCTATAAACATGTAGACAGGACAGGTACTGTGTTTAGTGTGATTCTATAAACATGTAGACAGGACAGGTACTGTGTTTAGTGTGATTCTATAAACATGTAGACAGGACAGGTACTGTGTTTAGTGTGATTCTATAAACATGTAGACAGGTACTGTGTTTAGTGTGATTCTATAAACATGTAGGCAGGACAGGTACTGTGTTTAGTGTGATTCTATAAACATGTAGACAGGACAGGTACTGTGTTCAGTGTGATTCTATAAACATGTAGACAGGACAGGTACTGTGTTTAGTGTGATTCTATAAACATGTAGACAGGACAGGTACTGTGTTCAGTGTGATTCTATAAACATGTAGACAGGACAGGTACTGTGTTTAGTGTGATTCTATAAACATGTAGACAGGACAGGTACTGTGTTTAGTGTGATTCTATAAACATGTAGACAGGTACTGTGTTTAGTGTGATTCTATAAACATGTAGACAGGACAGGTACTGTGTTTAGTGTGATTCTATAAACATGTAGACAGGACAGGTACTGTGTTTAGTGTGATTCTATAAACATGTAGACAGGACAGGTACTGTGTTTAGTGTGATTCTATAAACATGTAGACAGGACAGGTACTGTGTTTAGTGTGATTCTATAAACATGTAGGCAGGACAGGTACTGTGTTTAGTGTGATTCTATAAACATGTAGACAGGACAGGTACTGTGTTTAGTGTGATTCTATAAACATGTAGACAGGACAGGTAATGTGTTTAGTGTGATTCTATAAACATGTAGACAGGACAGGTACTGTGTTTAGTGTGATTCTATAAACATGTAGACAGGACAGGTACTGTGTTTAGTGTGATTCTATAAACATGTAGACAGGTACTGTGTTTAGTGTGATTCTATAAACATGTAGACAGGACAGGTACTGTGTTTAGTGTGATTCTATAAACATGTAGACAGGACAGGTACTGTGTTTAGTGTGATTCTATAAACATGTAGACAGGACAGGTACTGTGTTTAGTGTGATTCTATAAACATGTAGACAGGACAGGTACTGTGTTTAGTGTGATTCTATAAACATGTAGGCAGGACAGGTACTGTGTTTAGTGTGATTCTATAAACATGTAGACAGGACAGGTACTGTGTTTAGTGTGATTCTATAAACATGTAGACAGGACAGGTAATGTGTTTAGTGTGATTCTATAAACATGTAGACAGGACAGGTACTGTGTTTAGTGTGATTCTATAAACATGTAGACAGGACAGGTACTGTGTTTAGTGTGATTCTATAAACATGTAGACAGGTACTGTGTTTAGTGTGATTCTATAAACATGTAGACAGGACAGGTACTGTGTTTAGTGTGATTCTATAAACATGTAGGCAGGACAGGTACTGTGTTTAGTGTGATTCTATAAACATGTAGACAGGACAGGTACTGTGTTTAGTGTGATTCTATAAACATGTAGACAGGTACTGTGTTTAGTGTGATTCTATAAACATGTAGACAGGACAGGTACTGTGTTTAGTGTGATTCTATAAACATGTAGACAGGACAGGTACTGTGTTTAGTGTGATTCTATAAACATGTAGACAGGACAGGTACTGTGTTTAGTGTGATTCTATAAACATGTAGACAGGTACTGTGTTTAGTGTGATTCTATAAACATGTAGACAGGTACTGTGTTTAGTGTGATTCTATAAACATGTAGACAGGACAGGTACTGTGTTTAGTGTGATTCTATAAACATGTAGACAGGACAGGTACTGTGTTTAGTGTGATTCTATAAACATGTAGGCAGGACAGGTACTGTGTTTAGTGTGATTCCATAAACATGTAGACAGGACAGGTACTGTGTTCAGTGTGATTCTATAAACATGTAGGCAGGACAGGTACTGTGTTTAGTGTGATTCTATAAACATGTAGGCAGGACAGGTACTGTGTTTAGTGTGATTCTATAAACATGTAGGCAGGACAGGTACTGTGTTTAGTGTGATTCTATAAACATGTAGACAGGACAGGTACTGTGTTTAGTGTGATTCTATAAACATGTAGACAGGACAGGTACTGTGTTTAGTGTGATTCTATAAACATGTAGACAGGTACTGTGTTTAGTGTGATTCTATAAACATGTAGACAGGACAGGTACTGTGTTTAGTGTGATTCTATAAACATGTAGACAGGACAGGTACTGTGTTTAGTGTGATTCTATAAACATGTAGACAGGACAGGTACTCTGTTTAGTGTGATTCTATAAACATGTAGACAGGACAGGTACTGTGTTTAGTGTGATTCTATAAACATGTAGACAGGACAGGTACTGTGTTTAGTGTGATTCTATAAACATGTAGACAGGACAGGTACTGTGTTTAGTGTGATTCTATAAACATGTAGACAGGACAGGTACTGTGTTTAGTGTGATTCCATAAACATGTAGACAGGACAGGTACTGTGTTTAGTGTGATTCTATAAACATGTAGACAGGACAGGTACTGTGTTTAGTGTGATTCCATAAACATGTAGACAGGACAGGTACTGTGTTCAGTGTGATTCCATAAACATGTAGACAGGACAGGTACTGTGTTTAGTGTGATTCTATAAACATGTAGACAGGACAGGTACTGTGTTTAGTGTGATTCTATAAACATGTAGACAGGACAGGTACTGTGTTTAGTGTGATTCTATAAACATGTAGACAGGTACTGTGTTTAGTGTGATTCTATAAACATGTAGACAGGACAGGTACTGTGTTCAGTGTGATTCTATAAACATGTAGACAGGACAGGTACTGTGTTTAGTGTGATTCTATAAACATGTAGACAGGACAGGTAATGTGTTCAGTGTGATTCTATAAACATGTAGACAGGACAGGTACTGTGTTTAGTGTGATTCTATAAACATGTAGACAGGACAGGTACTGTGTTTAGTGTGATTCTATAAACATGTAGACAGGACAGGTACTGTGTTTAGTGTGATTCTATAAACATGTAGACAGGACAGGTACTGTGTTTAGTGTGATTCTATAAACATGTAGACAGGACAGGTACTGTGTTTAGTGTGATTCTATAAACATGTAGACAGGACAGGTACTGTGTTTAGTGTGATTCTATAAACATGTAGACAGGACAGGTACTGTGTTTAGTGTGATTCTATAAACATGTAGACAGGACAGGTACTGTGTTTAGTGTGATTCTATAAACATGTAGACAGGACAGGTACTGTGTTTAGTGTGATTCTATAAACATGTAGGCAGGACAGGTACTGTGTTCAGTGTGATTCTATAAACATGTAGACAGGACAGGTACTGTGTTTAGTGTGATTCTATAAACATGTAGACAGGTACTGTGTTTAGTGTGATTCTATAAACATGTAGACAGGACAGGTACTGTGTTTAGTGTGATTCTATAAACATGTAGACAGGACAGGTACTGTGTTTAGTGTGATTCTATAAACATGTAGACAGGACAGGTACTGTGTTTAGTGTGATTCTATAAACATGTAGACAGGTACTGTGTTTAGTGTGATTCTATAAACATGTAGACAGGACAGGTACTGTGTTCAGTGTGATTCTATAAACATGTAGACAGGACAGGTACTGTGTTTAGTGTGATTCTATAAACATGTAGACAGGACAGGTACTGTGTTTAGTGTGATTCTATAAACATGTAGACAGGTACTGTGTTTAGTGTGATTCTATAAACATGTAGACAGGACAGGTACTGTGTTTAGTGTGATTCTATAAACATGTAGACAGGACAGGTACTGTGTTTAGTGTGATTCTATAAACATGTAGACAGGACAGGTACTGTGTTTAGTGTGATTCTATAAACATGTAGACAGGTACTGTGTTTAGTGTGATTCTATAAACATGTAGACAGGACAGGTACTGTGTTCAGTGTGATTCTATAAACATGTAGACAGGACAGGTACTGTGTTTAGTGTGATTCTATAAACATGTAGACAGGACAGGTACTGTGTTTAGTGTGATTCTATAAACATGTAGACAGGACAGGTACTGTGTTTAGTGTGATTCTATAAACATGTAGACAGGACAGGTAATGTGTTTAGTGTGATTCTATAAACATGTAGACAGGACAGGTACTGTGTTTAGTGTGATTCTATAAACATGTAGACAGGACAGGTACTGTGTTTAGTGTGATTCTATAAACATGTAGACAGGACAGGTACTGTGTTTAGTGTGATTCTATAAACATGTAGACAGGTACTGTGTTCAGTGTGATTCTATAAACATGTAGACAGGACAGGTACTGTGTTCAGTGTGATTCTATAAACATGTAGACAGGACAGGTACTGTGTTCAGTGTGATTCTATAAACATGTAGACAGGACAGGTACTGTGTTTAGTGTGATTCTATAAACATGTAGACAGGACAGGTACTGTGTTTAGTGTGATTCTATAAACATGTAGACAGGACAGGTACTGTGTTTAGTGTGATTCTATAAACATGTAGACAGGACAGGTAATGTGTTTAGTGTGATTCTATAAACATGTAGACAGGACAGGTACTGTGTTTAGTGTGATTCTATAAACATGTAGACAGGACAGGTACTGTGTTTAGTGTGATTCTATAAACATGTAGACAGGACAGGTACTGTGTTTAGTGTGATTCTATAAACATGTAGACAGGTACTGTGTTTAGTGTGATTCTATAAACATGTAGACAGGACAGGTACTGTGTTTAGTGTGATTCTATAAACATGTAGACAGGTACTGTGTTTAGTGTGATTCTATAAACATGTAGACAGGACAGGTAATGTATTTAGTGTGATTCTATAAACATGTAGACAGGACAGGTAATGTATTTAGTGTGATTCTATAAACATGTAGACAGGACAGGTAATGTATTTAGTGTGATTCTATAAACATGTAGGCAGGACAGGTACTGTGTTTAGTGTGATTCTATAAACATGTAGACAGGACAGGTACAAATAACTACGTGAGACAGAAGGGAACCGTGGCGTTATAGAAAACCATCTCTCATTTCTCACTGCTCTAAACGTTCCTGTACCATCATGTACAATAACATCTTCATATTGTTTGAGTCTGGGACTTGTAATCTCTCTCTCTTCATGTGAAAAGTGAAATGAGCGATTCCACTGGCTCTGTATTGTCCCTGTGAATCCTGATGTGAATGATCTGAAAGATGCCCCAGGGCGTGCTAGTGATGATGTGTTCCCTAGCTGGCTCATCAAACTAATGGAAGAAGAGGCATTACGATGACAGAACGACAGACAGACATTACTCCCTTGACAAGTGGACCGATTAGACCAGACGGGTCTTGAGTGAAGGGATCTACCCAGGGCAACATTAGCAAGTGTGTGTGTGCGCCTTAGGGCAACATTAGTGTGTGTGTGTGTGTGTGTGTGTGTGTGTGTGTGTGTGTGTGTGTGTGTGTGTGTGTGTGTGTGTGTGTGTGCGCCTTAGGGCAACATTAGCGTGTGTGTGTGTGCGCCTTAGGGCAACATTAGCGTGTGTGTGTGTGTGTGTGTGTGTGTCTGTCTTAGGGCAACATTAGTGCGCGCGCGTGTGTGTGTGTGTGTGTGTGTGTGTGTGTGTGTGTGTGTGTGTGTGTGTGTGTGTGTGTGTGTGTG
>NC_138307.1:80196618-80226618 GCF_965601325.2 Salmo salar | reverse complement strand
CAACCTTGTATAGCAGGCTTAACGTTTCCCTATAGAAGGACTGTCACATCAACCTTGTATAGCAGGCTTAACGTTTCCCTATAGAAGGACTGTCACATCAACCTTGTATAGCAGGCTTAACGTTTCCCTATTGAAGGACTGTCACATCAACCTTGTATAGCAGGCTTAACGTTTCCCTATAGAAGGACTGTCACATCAACCTTGTATAGCAGGCTTAACGTTTCCCTATAGAAGGACTGTCACATCAACCTTGTATAGCAGGCTTAACGTTTCCCTATAGAAGGACTGTCACATCAACCTTGTATAGCAGGCTTAACGTTTCCCTATAGAAGGACTGTCACATCAACCTTGTATAGCAGGCTTAACGTTTCCCTATAGAAGGACTGTCACATCAACCTTGTATAGCAGGCTTAACGTTTCCCTATAGAAGGACTGTCACATCAACCTTGTATAGCAGGCTTAACGTTTCCCTATAGAAGGACTGTCACATCAACCTTGTATAGCAGGCTTAACGTTTCCCTATAGAAGAACTGTCACATCAACCTTGTATAGCAGGCTTAACGTTTCCCTATAGAAGGACTGTCACATCAACCTTGTATAGCAGGCTTAACGTTTCCCTATAGAAGTACTGTCACATCAACCTTTTATGGCAGGCTTAACGTTTCCCTATAGAAGTACTGTCACATCAACCTTTTATGGCAGGCTTAACGTTTCACTATAGAAGTACTGTCACATCAACCTTTTATGGCAGGCTTAACGTTTCACTATAGAAGTAGTAAACAACAGATGTCATTCATGCATATACTTAATCTAAGGCTGATTGCAGCACAGACCTTAACACCTTCAGAATAGCTCAGACAGAAGGAAGTCAAACGATGCTTTAAAAGAGTCTGCTCTGCCCTGCTACAGCTAACTGCACTCTTCTGCCTGCGCTGCCCAGCCGCCACAAGTGAGACAAAGTGCTGGAGAAAATTGATGACAGAACTCTCAACACCTCAGACAGGACTGTTCCTGGTGTTACTGACAAAGAGAGACAGACAGAGAGAGACAGAGAGAGACAGAGAAGGAGACAGACAGAAAGGAAGAGAGAAACAGAGAGAAACAGAGAGAGACACAGAGAGACACAGAGAGACACAGAGAGACACAGAGAGACACAGAGAGACACAGAGACAGAGAGAGAGACAAAGTGACACAGAGAGACACAGAGAGACACAGAGAGAGACACAGAGAGAGACACAGAGAGAGACACAGAGAGACACAGAGAGACACAGAGAGAGACACAGAGAGAGACACAGAGAGACACAGAGAGACACAGAGAGACACAGAGAGACACAGAGAGAGACACAGAGAGACACAGAGAGACACAGAGAGACACAGAGAGACACAGAGAGACAGAAAGCACAGGAGCCAGCCTGTCACCTCTCCACTGGACAGAGAGAAAGAAAGAAAGGGCACAGTGAGACAGATAGAGAAAGTGAGAGAAAACGAATGAGAGAATAAGAGAGAGAGACAGAGGAATAAAGGGGTGAAGGAGAGAAAGAGAGGAAGAAAGAGAGGAAGAAAGAGAGAAAGGGGTGAAGGAGAGAGAGAGAAAGCGTGAGAAAGAGAGAGCGGAAGAAAGAGAGAGAAAAAGAGGAATAAAGGGGTGAAGAAGAGAGAGAGAGAGAGAAAGAGAGAGAGAGAAAAAAGAGGAATAAAGAGAGAGGAATAAAGGGGTGAAGGAGAGAGAGAGAGAGAGAGAGAGAGAGAGAGAGAGAGAGAGAGAGAGGCCAATCAGCTCTCTCATCTTTCCTCCTCTGAGGTGTGTGAAACATCAAGATATGCCTGTCTGTCTGATGCCAGCGGTGCAGGGCCAGGCAGGCTGGTCCATACTGAGAGCTGGGCCTCGTCCGGCCAGGACGGTGTGCTAGCTTGGCAGCCAGATATACCGTAGCTCTCCATGCCATGCAGTGAGCCTGCTATTCCTGGGGAGCTGTGAAATCTCTATGTGTCCTGTTGAATTGTCATAGATGACACGGGAATATAGAGAGAACCAGCACCACCAGGAATGTATGTTTTAAAATCTATTTTTAAGTAGCTGGGTCAGGTTCAGGGCAACTAGACTAAACATGGGCTGACATGTGGGTTGTGTTTCTGAAATCAGCTGATAATAATAATAATAATAATAATAATAATAATAATTTAAAACGTGATGTTCTGTTTCTGTTACATGGGATAAAAACTCCACCTGGGATTTCAGATTTTCTAATAATAACGTAAGACCTGAAGATATGCATAGTACAACACAGGTATAACAACTCCATAATACAATACAGGTATAACAACCATAATACAACACAGGTATAACAACTCCATAATACAACACAGGTATAACAACTCCATAATACAATACAGGTATAACAACCATAATACAATACAGGTATAACAACCATAATACAACACAGGTATAACAACCATAATACAACACAGGTATAACAACGCCATAATACAATACAGGTTTAACAACTCCATAATACAATACAGGTATAACAACCATAATACAACACAGGTATAACAACTCCATAATACAACACAGGTATAACAACTCCATAATACAACACAGGTATAACAACGCCATAATACAATACAGGTATAACAACCATAATACAACACAGGTATAACAACTCCATAATACAATACAGGTATAACAACTCCATAATACAACACAGGTATAACAACCATAATACAACACAGGTATAACAACTCCATAATACAACACAGGTATAACAACTCCATAATACAATACAGGTATAACAACCATAATACAACACAGGTATAACAACTCCATAATACAATACAGGTATAACAACGCCATAATACAATACAGGTATAACAACTCCATAATACAACACAGGTATAACAACTCCATAGTACAACACAGGTATAACAACTCCATAATACAACACAGGTATAACAACTCCATAATACAACACAGGTATAACAACTCCATAGTACAACACAGGTATAACAACTCCATAATACAACACAGGTATAACAACCATAATACAACACAGGTATAACAACTCCATAATACAACACAGGTATAACAACCATAATACAATACAGGTATAACAACTCCATAATACAATACAGGTTTAACAACTCCATAATACAATACAGGTATAACAACCATAATACAACACAGGTATAACAACTCCATAATACAACACAGGTATAACAACTCCATAATACAACACAGGTATAACAACTCCATAATACAACACAGGTATAACAACGCCATAATACAATACAGGTATAACAACCATAATACAACACAGGTATAACAACTCCATAATACAACACAGGTATAACAACCATAATACAACACAGGTATAACAACTCCATAATACAACACAGGTATAACAACTCCATAATACAATACAGGTATAACAACCATAATACAACACAGGTATAACAACTCCATAATACAATACAGGTATAACAACGCCATAATACAATACAGGTATAACAACTCCATAATACAACACAGGTATAACAACTCCATAGTACAACACAGGTATAACAACTCCATAATACAACACAGGTATAACAACTCCATAATACAACACAGGTATAACAACTCCATAGTACAACACAGGTATAACAACTCCATAATACAACACAGGTATAACAACCATAATACAACACAGGTATAACAACTCCATAATACAACACAGGTATAACAACTCCATAATACAACACAGGTATAACAACTCCATAATACAACACAGGTATAACAACCATAATACAACACAGGTATAACAACTCCATAATACAACACAGGTATAACAACTCCATAATACAACACAGGTATAACAACTCCATAATACAACACAGGTATAACAACTCCATAATACAACACAGGTATAACAACTCCACATAATACAACACAGGTATAACAACTCCATAATACAACACAGGTATAACAACTCCATAATACAACACAGGTATAACAACTCCATAATACAATACAGGTATAACAACTCCATAATACAACACAGGTATAACAACTCCATAATACAACACAGGTATAACAACTCCATAATACAACACAGGTATAACAACTCCATAATACAATACAGGTATAACAACTCCATAATACAACACAGGTATAACAACTCCATAATACAATACAGGTATAACAACTCCATAATACAATACAGGTATAACAACTCCATAATACAACACAGGTATAACAACGCCATAATACAACACAGGTATAACAACTCCATAATACAACACAGGTATAACAACTCCATAATACAACACAGGTATAACAACGCCATAATACAACACAGGTATAACAACTCCATAATACAACACAGGTATAACAACGCCATAATACAATACAGGTATAACAACTCCATAATACAACACAGGTATAACAACGCCATAATACAATAGAAGTATAACAACGCCATAATACAATAGAAGTACGCATGACACCTCGATTTAATTACTGTAGAAATAACAGTAATAGAAAAGAAAAAAAAACGTGTTAATTCAGCAATAACTTTATCCAACTTAACTTAAGCATTTACTCAGTAGGCTACGTGGTCCATGTAAAAATTGATAAAACAATTTTGGAGTTGCACCATGATTGAACTAACTGAGCCATTGTTGATTAAGTTATGTTTAAAGTTAACGGCAGTTAGCCCAGTGGTTAGAGCATTGGTCTAGTAACCAGCAGGTAGCCTAGTGGTTAGAGCATTGGACTAGTAACCAGCAGGTAGCCTAGTGGTTAGAGCGTTGGACTAGTAACCGAAAGGCTGCGAGATCGATTCTCTGAGCTGAAAAGGTAAAAATCTGTCATTCTGCCCCTGAACAAGGCACTTAACCCACTGTTCCTAGGCTGTCATTGAGAATAAGAATTAGTTCTTATTAAATGAGTTTCCTCGTTAAATAAATCTGTAATATTTTTTCCAATAATATTTGTAAATCTAAAATGGTATACAAATTAATCTCGTGTAAATTCAAACCAAACACGCAAATAAAATGTAGACTATATGCAACTAAATCCTATCCATAGTTTATTTGCCTGACAAGACCACGTGAAGGTTAACATTTGGAAAACAGCTTGCACGTTACTCTCTCTGCGAGCCGAGGCCAAATGAGGCTGGCTTCATATCTGTCAAAGTTGACTAGCCTTCATTACTGTAGTAGAGAGAGACGCACGAAAACAAGCGCTCTTTCCTAGTTGGTTAGTTAGTAGGCTAGAAGCCCGTGCCGTGCCAAGTGCACAGGTGCCCCGTTCTCACCGCTCACGAAGGACAAAATAGCCAAAATGAGACTTACAGATAAGAAGTAAAGACGCTAAGGTTGGCTGGAATTTCCGTGAGCCCGAGATCCGAGCAGTCGACACGTTGAAGCATGCCGTCCTCCTCGCAGTGACAGCGGGACGGGCAGTCGCCGACCTGAGCCCCCATCTGCGATATCGCTCCGCATTCCGCGACCACCAGCAATAAGATGATTAAAACTTTACGGCGATGCAACATGTCCACCGTTTTTTAGAGGAAAAAACTAAATCGCAGGTGCTGAAAAAACTTAACTAATAGTTTGCCGCCGTTTCAGTAAGTCCTTCCAAGTCTCTCAGTCTGCGGCTGTCTGTCTGGGGCGCATGGAGTGTTCAGACAGCGTGTCCCTCTGTTCCTATTCTCTGAGATCCATCCTGAAATGCTTCACAGCTTTAAACAGTCTCACCAGTGTGCCGCGTTTCGTGACGTCAGTCAATGCCATTCAAAACCAGTGAGCTAAGCGGAGCTGAGCGCGTCAATGATCTCGGGACGGGGACGAGTAAGCCTACCGCACGCACGCGGTTATCGCTCCTAGTATGCAAATGTACTATAGGCTGCTAATCATCCTCTTGCTTACCACTTTTGCCGCTCTGAACATGTCAATATGCCATGCAATGACTTATACATTTCACCACAACTCTCAAGTTGACTAGGCTACTGAGAAAGTTCTGAGACATACAGAGCCTTCAGAAAGTATTCCCACCCCTCGACCTTTTCCAACATCATGTTGTGTTACAGCCTGAATTTAAAAGTATTATGTAAATGTGATATTTCCGTTTTTTATTTTTAAGAAATATGCAACAACAAAAAATCTAAAAAACATGTTTTCACTTTGTCATTATGGGGTATTGTGGGAAAATTAAATAGAACATATGAATCCATTTTGAATTCAGGCTGTAACACAACAAAATGTAGGGGATTAATATTTTCTGTTGGCACTGTATGAGAAAAAGTTGAGATAAACGATTATGTCTGAAAGAACTGTCAATGATTGACATTTCGTTTTTATAACATTGGTTCTATTAGGGTGCTGGACGGTGTGAAGGTTTATGGAGAACGCAGTGAATGAATGCATTGTACTACTGCTCTAACAGTGTATTATTGTGTTAGTTGAGTGAATCAGCTATATCTATAGTGTAAAAGTGAAACATGTTCTTCAAGTAATATGAGATAAGAAGATTTTATCAGGAAGCCCGAGGATGATGCAACTCTACGAGGCAAGCTCAGTTAAAAGCTACACCTCAAGGCATACAGATATAGTCTGGCTAATACCAAACTCTACTTCAGTGTCTGGAAAGGCTGTATTGTGTGGGTGGCATCAGCCAAGTCTCAACTTTGTGTCATTTTTGGAGAAGAAGCGGTTGAGAGAGATGTTCAACTCTGAGACTAGAGATGTGTTGTTATCCTACAGGGGGGCTTATTGACGGAGGAACCTTTTTGTTGTAATGTAACAGTTTGAGGAAAGGTTTGTGTGTGTGTGTGCATGTGTGCGTGCGTGCGTGTGTGTGTGTGTGTGTGCAGCCTGATCACTAGAAATAGACTTCGATTTCAGACGTTTGGAAAGGTTCTGAGAAAGTCCATATATGCCTTCCTCACCAAAAAAAAGAAACAAGATTTCCTGGCACTGGGTACGAACTCTTCATGCTCACAGCCGGAGCACGCAGCTCAGACCACCGCAAACCATGCAGAATTAACCATGTAACCATGCAGAATTAACCATGTAACCATGCAGAATTAACCATGTAACCATGCAGAATTAACCATGTAACCATGCAGAATTAACCATGTAACCATGCAGAATTAACCATGTAATCATGCAGAATTAACCCTGTAACCAAGCAGAATTAACCATGTAACCATGCAGAATTAACACTGTAACCATACAGAATTAACCATGTAACCCTGCAGAATTAACCATGTAACCATGCAGAATTAACCATGTAACCATGCAGAATTAACACTGTAACCATGCAGAATTAACCTTGTAACCATGCAGAATTAACCCTTTAACCAAGCAGAATTAACCCTATTACCAAGCAGAATTAACCATGTGATCATGCAGAATTAACCCTGTAACCAAGGAAAATGAACCCTGTAACCATGCAGAATTAACCCTGTAGCCATGCAGAATTAACCCTGTAACCAAGCAGAATTAACCCTGTAACCAAGCAGAATTAACCCTGTAACCAAGGAAAATGAACCCTGTAACCATGCAGAATTAACCCTGTAGCCATGCAGAATTAATCCTGTAACCATGCAGAATTAACCCTGTAACCATGCAGAATTAACCCTGTAACCAAGCAGAATTAACCATGTAACCATGCAGAATTAACCATGTAACCATGCAGAATTAACCCTGTAACCATGCAGAATGAACCATGTAACCATGCATAATTAACCATGTAACTATGCAGAATTAACCCTGTAACCAAGCAGAATTAACCATGTAACCATGCAGAATGAACCCTGTAACCAAGCAGAATTAACCATGTAACTATGCAGAATTAACCCTGTAACCAAGCAGAATTAACCATGTAACCATGCAGAATTAACCCTGTAACCAAGCAGAATTAACCATGTAACCATGCAGAATTAACCATGTAACCATGCAGAATGAACCGTGTAACCCTGCAGAATTAACCATGTAACTATGCAGAATTAACCCTGTAACCAAGCAGAATTAACCATGTAACCATGCAGAATTAACCATGTAACCAAGCAGAATTAACCATGTAACCATGCAGAATTAACCCTGTAACCTAGCAGAATTAACCATGTAACTATGCAGAATTAACCATGTAACCAAGCACAATTAACCATGTAACTATGCAGAATTAACCCTGTAACCAAGCAGAATTAACCATGTAACCATGCAGAATTAACCATGTAACCATGCAGAATTATCCCTGTAACCATGCAGAATGAACCATGTAACCATGCATAATTAACCATGTAACTATGCAGAATTAACCCTGTAACCAAGCAGAATTAACCATGTAACCATGCAGAATGAACCCTGTAACCAAGCAGAATTAACCATGTAACTATGCAGAATTAACCCTGTAACCAAGCAGAATTAACCATGTAACCATGCAGAATTAACCCTGTAACCAAGCAGAATTAACCATGTAACCATGCAGAATTAACCATGTAACCATGCAGAATGAACCCTGTAACCCTGCAGAATTAACCATGTAACTATGCAGAATTAACCCTGTAACCAAGCAGAATTAACCATGTAACCATGCAGAATTAACCATGTAACCAAGCAGAATTAACCATGTAACCATGCAGAATTAACCCTGTAACCAAGCAGAATTAACCATGTAACTATGCAGAATTAACCATGTAACCAAGCAGAATTAACCATGTAACTATGCAGAATTAACCCTGTAACCAAGCAGAATTAACCATGTAACCATGCAGAATTAACCATGTAACCAAGCAGAATTAACCCTGTAACCAAGCAGAATTAACCATGTAACCAAGCAGAATTAACCATGTAACCAAGCAGAATTAACCATGTAACTATGCAGAATTAACCCTGTAACCAAGCAGAATTAACCGTGTGATCATGCAGAATTAACCATGTAACCATGCAGAATTAACCATGTAACCATGCAGAATTAACCATGTAACCATGCAGAATTAACCATGTAACCATACAGAATTAACCATGTAACCAAGCAGAATTAACCCTGTAACCAAGCAGAATTAACCATGTAACTATGCAGAATTAACCATGTAACCAAGCAGAATTAACCCTGTAACCAAGCAGAATTAACCATGTAACCATGCAGAATTAACCCTGTAACCAAGCAGAATTAACCATGTAACCATGCAGAATTAACCATGTAACCAAGCAGAATTAACCATGTAACCATGCAGAATTAACCCTGTAACCAAGCAGAATTAACCATGTAACTATGCAGAATTAACCATGTAACCAAGCAGAATTAACCATGTAACTATGCAGAATTAACCCTGTAACCAAGCAGAATTAACCATGTAACCATGCAGAATTAACCCTGTAACCAAGCAGAATTAACCCTGTAACCAAGCAGAATTAACCATGTAACCAAGCAGAATTAACCATGTAACCATGCAGAATTAACCATGTAACCATGCAGAATTAACCCTGTAACCATGCAGAATGAACCATGTAACCATGCATAATTAACCATGTAACTATGCAGAATTAACCCTGTAACCAAGCAGAATTAACCATGTAACCATGCAGAATGAACCCTGTAACCAAGCAGAATTAACCATGTAACTATGCAGAATTAACCCTGTAACCAAGCAGAATTAACCATGTAACCATGCAGAATTAACCCTGTAACCAAGCAGAATTAACCATGTAACCATGCAGAATTAACCATGTAACCATGCAGAATGAACCGTGTAACCCTGCAGAATTAACCATGTAACCATGCAGAATTAACCATGTAACCATGCAGAATTAACCCTGTAACCATGCAGAATGAACCATGTAACCATGCATAATTAACCATGTAACTATGCAGAATTAACCCTGTAACCAAGCAGAATTAACCATGTAACCATGCAGAATGAACCCTGTAACCAAGCAGAATTAACCATGTAACTATGCAGAATTAACCCTGTAACCAAGCAGAATTAACCATGTAACCATGCAGAATTAACCCTGTAACCAAGCAGAATTAACCATGTAACCATGCAGAATTAACCATGTAACCATGCAGAATGAACCGTGTAACCCTGCAGAATTAACCATGTAACTATGCAGAATTAACCCTGTAACCTAGCAGAATTAACCATGTAACTATGCAGAATTAACCATGTAACCAAGCACAATTAACCATGTAACTATGCAGAATTAACCCTGTAACCAAGCAGAATTAACCATGTAACCATGCAGAATTAACCATGTAACCATGCAGAATTATCCCTGTAACCATGCAGAATGAACCATGTAACCATGCATAATTAACCATGTAACTATGCAGAATTAACCCTGTAACCAAGCAGAATTAACCATGTAACCATGCAGAATGAACCCTGTAACCAAGCAGAATTAACCATGTAACTATGCAGAATTAACCCTGTAACCAAGCAGAATTAACCATGTAACCATGCAGAATTAACCCTGTAACCAAGCAGAATTAACCATGTAACCATGCAGAATTAACCATGTAACCATGCAGAATGAACCCTGTAACCCTGCAGAATTAACCATGTAACTATGCAGAATTAACCCTGTAACCAAGCAGAATTAACCATGTAACCATGCAGAATTAACCATGTAACCAAGCAGAATTAACCATGTAACCATGCAGAATTAACCCTGTAACCAAGCAGAATTAACCATGTAACTATGCAGAATTAACCATGTAACCAAGCAGAATTAACCATGTAACTATGCAGAATTAACCCTGTAACCAAGCAGAATTAACCATGTAACCATGCAGAATTAACCATGTAACCAAGCAGAATTAACCCTGTAACCAAGCAGAATTAACCATGTAACCAAGCAGAATTAACCATGTAACCAAGCAGAATTAACCATGTAACTATGCAGAATTAACCCTGTAACCAAGCAGAATTAACCGTGTGATCATGCAGAATTAACCATGTAACCATGCAGAATTAACCATGTAACCATGCAGAATTAACCATGTAACCATGCAGAATTAACCATGTAACCATACAGAATTAACCATGTAACCAAGCAGAATTAACCCTGTAACCAAGCAGAATTAACCATGTAACTATGCAGAATTAACCATGTAACCAAGCAGAATTAACCCTGTAACCAAGCAGAATTAACCATGTAACCATGCAGAATTAACCCTGTAACCAAGCAGAATTAACCCTGTAACCAAGCAGAATTAACCATGTAACTATGCAGAATTAACCATGTAACCAAGCAGAATTAACCATGTAACCATGCAGAATTAACCCTGTAACCAAGCAGAATTAACCCTGTAACCAAGCAGAATTAACCATGTAACCATGCAGAATTAACCATGTAACCAAGCAGAATTAACCATGTAACTATGCAGAATTAACCCTGTAACCAAGCAGAATTAACCATGTAACTATGCAGAATTAACCCTGTAACCAAGCAGAATTAACCATGTAACCATGCAGAATTAACCATGTAACCAAGCAGAATTAACCATGTAACCATGCAGAATTAACCCTGTAACCAAGCAGAATTAACCATGTAACTATGCAGAATTAACCATGTAACCAAGCAGAATTAACCATGTAACTATGCAGAATTAACCCTGTAACCAAGCAGAATTAACCATGTAACCATGCAGAATTAACCCTGTAACCAAGCAGAATTAACCCTGTAACTATGCAGAATTAACCATGTAACCATGCAGAATTAACCCTGTAACCAATCAGAATTAACCCTGTAACCATGCAGAATTAACCCTGTAACCATGCAGAATTAACCCTGTAACCAAGCAGAATTAACCGTGTGATCATGCAGAATTAACCATGTAATCATGCAGAATTAACCATGTAACCAAGCAGAATTAACCGTGTGATTATGCAGAATTAACTCGCAGCCATTATTTGAGCTGAAGCGAGAGAAAATACACTCTGACTTCGGAATGAAATGTTGCCTAGTGACATCTCATAAGTTGCCTAACCACAAAATGTTATCTTGATACGTTAATAAATATATGCCGTGTTAATTTTGGCATGTTTACCTGCCTACAATATCCACTTACATCACAAGCCCATAGTAAGTCAATAGGGCTAACTGGCTAGCTACTACTGTTAACTTGCTAGATAGCCACAAAGAATTGTTAGCTAGCTAGCTACCCAGGAAGAATTGTTAGCTAGCTAGCTACCCACGAATAATTGTTAGCTAGCTAGCTACCCATGAAGAATTGTTAGCTAGCTAGCTACCCACGAATAATTGTTAGCTAGCTAGCTACCCATGAAGAATTGTTAGCTAGCTAGCTACCCACGAATAATTGTTAGCTAGCTAGCTACCCATGAAGAATTGTTAGCTAGCTAGCTACCCATGAAGAATTGTTAGCTAGCTAGCTACCCATGAAGAATTGACATCTACCTTGCGTAACATTCGTTTTAGGTCATTTTTTCCTGTTAAACTATCTGGTTAGGTACATCATTATGATTCATATATAGCTAGCTAATAGTTGTCGAGTTAAACGTTTGCTTTGTGTATATCTTGTTTGGTCTCTTCATTGGTATTGTCCTGGCTGGAAGAAGGTTCAGTGAATGGGGAGATGCCAAAGACTCCCTAGTCATAGGCTGTTCTCTCTGCTACCGCATGGCAAGCGGTACCGGAGCGCCAAGTCTAGGTCCAAAAGGCTTCTTAACAGCTTCTACCCCAAGCAATAAGACTCCTGAACAGCTAATCAAAGGGCTACCCAGACTGTTGCATTTACCCCCTGTATATATTTACCCCCTGTATATAGCCTCCACATTGACTCTGTACCGGTACCCCCTGTATATAGCCTCCACATTGACTCTGTACTGGTACCCCCTGTATATAGCCTCCACATTGACTCTGTTCCAGTACCCCCTGTATATAGCTTCCACATTGACTCTGTACCGGTACCCCCTGTATATAGCTTCCACATTGACTCTGTACCGGTACCCCCTGTATATAGCCTCCACATTGACTCTGTACCGGTACCCCCTGTATATAGCCTCCACATTGACTCTGTACCGGTACCCCCTGTATATAGCCTCCACATTGACTCTGTACCGGTACCCCCTGTATATAGCCTCCACATTGACTCTGTACCGGTACCCCCTGTATATAGCCTCCACATTGACTCTGTACCGGTACCCCCTGTATATAGCTTCCACATTGACTCTGTACCGGTACCCCCTGTATATAACCTCCACATTGACTCTGTACCGGTACCCCCTGTATATAGCCTCCATATTGACTCTGTACCGGTACCCCCTGTATATAGCCTCCACATTGACTCTGTACCGGTACCCCCTGTATATAACCTCCACATTGACTCTGTACCGGTACCCCCTGTATATAGCCTCCACATTGACTCTGTACCGGTACCCCCTGTATATAACCTCCACATTGACTCTGTACCGGTACCCCCTGTATATAGCCTCCATATTGACTCTGTACCGGTACCCCCTGTATATAGCCTCCACATTTACTCTGTACCGGTAACCCCCTGTATATAGCCTCCATATTGACTCTGTACCGGTACCCCCTGTATATAGCCTCCATATTGACTCTGTACCGGTAACCCCTGTATATAGCCTCCACATTGACTCTGTACCGTAACACCCTGTATATAGCCTCCATATTGACTCTGTACCGGTAACCCCTGTATATAACCTCCACATTGACTCTGTACCGGTACCCCCTGCATATAGCCTCCACATTGACTCTGTACCGGTACCCCCTGTATATAGCCTCCATATTGACTCTGTACAGGTACCCCCTGTATATAGCCTCCACATTGACTCTGTACCTGGTACCCCCTGTATATAGCCTCCACATTGACTCTGTACCGGTACCCCCTGTATATAACCTCCATATTGACTCTGTACCGGTACCCCCTGTATATAGCCTCCACATTGACTCTGTACCGGTACCCCCTGTATATAACCTCCACATTGACTCTGTACTGGTACCCCCTGTATATAGCCTCCACATTGACTCTGTACCGGTACCCCCTGTATATAGCCTCCATATTGACTCTGTACCGGTAACCCCTGTATATAACCTCCACATTGACTCTGTACCGGTACCCCCTGTATATAGCCTCCATATTGACTCTGTACCGGTAACCCCTGTATATAACCTCCACATTGACTCTGTACCGGTACCCCCTGTATATAGCCTCCACATTGACTCTGTAGCGGTACCCCCTGTATATAGCCTCCATATTGACTCTGTACCGGTAACCCCTGTATATAACCTTCACATTGACTCTGTACCGGTACCCCCTGTATATAACCTTCACATTGACTCTGTACCGGTACCCCCTGTATATAACCTCCACATTGACTCTGTACCGGTACCCCCTGTATATAACCTCCACATTGACTCTGTACCGGTACCCCCTGTATATAGCCTCCACATTGACTCTGTAGCGGTACCCCCTGTATATAGCCTCCATATTGACTCTGTACCGGTAACCCCTGTATATAACCTTCACATTGACTCTGTACCGGTACCCCCTGTATATAACCTCCACATTGACTCTGTACCGGTACCCCCTGTATATAGCCTCCATATTGACTCTGTACCGGTACCCCCTGTATATAGCCTCCACATTTACTCTGTACCGGTAACCCCCTGTATATAGCCTCCATATTGACTCTGTACCGGTACCCCCTGTATATAGCCTCCATATTGACTCTGTACCGTAACACCCTGTATATAGCCTCCACATTGACTCTGTACCATTACACCCTGTATATAGCCTCCACATTGACTCTGTACCGGTACCCCCTGTATATAGCCTCCACATTGACTCTGTACCGGTACCCCCTGTATATAGCCTCCATATTGACTCTGTACCGGTACCCCCTGTATATAGCCTCCACATTTACTCTGTACCGGTAACCCCCTGTATATAGCCTCCACATTGACTCTGTAGCGGTACCCCCTGTATATAGCCTCCATATTGACTCTGTACCGGTAACCCCTGTATATAACCTTCACATTGACTCTGTACCGGTACCCCCTGTATATAACCTCCACATTGACTCTGTACCGGTACCCCCTGTATATAGCCTCCACATTGACTCTGTACTGGTACCCCCTGTATATAGCCTCCACATTGACTCTGTACCGGTACCCCCTGTATATAACCTCCACATTGACTCTGTACCGGTACCCCCTGTATATAGCCTCCACATTGACTCTGTACCTGGTACCCCCTGTATATAGCCTCCACATTGACTCTGTACTGGTACCCCCTGTATATAGCCTCCACATTGACTCTGTACCTGGTACCCCCTGTATATAACCTCCACATTGACTCTGTACCTGGTACCCCCTGTATATAGCCTTGTTACTGTTATTTTATTGTTGCTTTTTAATTATTTGTTATTTTTCTGTTTTCTTATTTTTTTTAATTTGTATTTATTTATTGTTTAGTTCATTTTATTTAGTAAATACTTTCTCAACACTTATTTGTTTCTTAAAACTGCATTGTTTGTTAAGGGCTTGTAAGTAAACATTTCACTGTAAGGTCTTTAACTGTTGTATTTGGCGCATGTGACAAATACAATTTGATTTGATTTGATTTTGGACATAATATGACATTTGAAATGTCTTTATTATTTTGGAACTCATGTGAGTGTAATATTTACTATTCACTTTTTATTGTTTATTTCACTTGTGTTTATCCATATCACTTGCTTTGGCAATGTAAATATATGTTTCCTATGCCAATAAAGCCCCTTCAATTGAATTGAGAGAGAGAGAGACTGAGAGACAAGGCAAGAAGGGCCTTCTATGCCATCAAAAGCAACAAAAAAATTCGACATACCATTTAGGATCTGGCTGAAAATACTTGAATCAGTTATAGAACCCATTGACTTTTATGGTTGTGAAGTCTGGTGTCCGCTCAAAAACCAAGAATTCACAAAATGGGACAAACACCAAATTGAGACTCTGCATGCAGAATTCTGCAAAAATATCCTCTGTGTACAACATAAAACATCAAATAATGCATGCAGAGCAGAATTAGGCCGATACCCGCTAATGATCAAAATCCAGAAAAGAGATGTTAAATTCTACAACCACCTAAAAGGAAGCGATTCCCAAACCTTCCTAAACAAAACCATCACCTACAGAGATATGAACCTGGAGAAGAGTCCCTTAAGCAAGCTGGTTCTGGGGCTCTGTTCACAAACACAAACAGAACCCACAGAGCCCCAGGACATCAGCACAATTAGACCCAACCAAATCATGAGAAAACAAAAAGATAATTACTTGACACATTGGAAAGAATTAATTAAAAAACAGACCAAACTAGAACGCTATTTGGCCCTAAACAGAGAGTACACAGTGGCAGAATACCTGACCACTGTGACTGACCCAAACTTAAGGAAAGCTTTGACTATGTACAGACTCAGTGAGCATAGCCTTGCTATTGAGAAAGGCCACCGTAGGCAGACCTGGCTTTCAAGAGAAGACAGGCTATGTGCACACTGCCCACAAAATGAGGTGTAAACTGAGCTGCACTTCCTAACCTCCTGCCAAATGTATGACCATATTAGAGACATATATTTCCCTCAGATTACACAGATCCACAAAGAATTAGAAAACAAACCCGATTTTGATAAACTCCCATATCTACTGGGTGAAAAACCACAGTGTGCCATCACAGCAGCAAGATGTGTGACCTGTTGCCACAAGAAAAGGGCAACCATTGAAGAACAAACACCATTGTAAATCCAACCAATATTTATGTTTATTTATTGTCCCTTTTGTACTTGAACTATTTGCATGTAATATGACATTTGAAATGTCTTTAATCTTTTGGAAAACACAATTTGCACGTTATAGAGCTGCAATAAAGCCACTTCCTAGGTGAGGGCACAGTTCTTTCAGCAGCACAGCACAGCACTACACCAACACTGACTGACTGACTGACTGACTGACTGACTGACTGACTGACTGACTGACTGACTGACTGACTGACTGACTGTCCTTCAGCAGCACTGCTCTACACCAACACTGAATGAC
Organism: Salmo salar; assembly: GCF_965601325.2. Lineage (NCBI taxonomy): Eukaryota > Metazoa > Chordata > Actinopteri > Salmoniformes > Salmonidae > Salmo > Salmo salar. The sequence continues at coordinate 80,209,572 of NC_138307.1, read as the reverse complement.
TGTCCTTCAACAGCCTGAACTACACCAACACTGACTAACTGACTGACTGTTCCTTCAGCAGCACACCACTACACCAACACTGACTGACTGACTGTCCTTCAGCAAGAAACCACTACATAAACACTGACTGACTGACTGTCCTTCAGCAGCACACCACTACACCAACACTGACTGACTGTCCTTCAACAGCACACCACTACATAAACACTGACTGACTGTTCCTTCAGCAGCACACCACTACACCAACACTGACTGACTGACTGTCCTTCGGCAGCACACCACTACACCAACACTGACTGACTGACTGACTGACTGTTCCTTCAGCAGCACACCACTACATAAACACTGACTGACTGTCCTTCAACAGCACTGCTCTACACCAACACTGACTGACTGTCTTTCAACAGCACAGCACTACATAAACACTGACTGACTGACTGTCCTTCAGCAGCAAACCACTACACCAACACTGACTGACTGACTGTCCTTCAGCAGCACACTACTACACCAACACTGACTGACTGTCCTTCAACAGCACACCACTACATAAACACTGACTGACTGACTGTCCTTCAGCAGCACACCACTACACCAACACTGACTGACTGTCCTTCAACAGCACTGCTCTACACCAACACTGACTGACTGACTGTCCTTCAGCAGCACACCACTACACCAACACTGACTGTCTGTCTGTGTCTGTAGAGGAGTAGATATGATACCTGTTTCAGATCGCTGGACTGGATTGCTGCACTGCTGTTTACTGCTTTGAAACTACACACACACACACACCACACACACACACACACACACACACACACACACACACACACACACACACACACACACACACACACACACACACACACAGTTATTTACACCCAGAACCACACTGATGCACCCTCAGCCATATTTCATGTGTTTTCCCATTTAGATTCTGTGTGTGTGTGTGTGTGTGTGTGTGTGTGTGTGTGTGTGGAGTTTCAAAGCGTATGAGTGTGTGAATAGTTAATTGTAGCACTCCTCTTATTGTTGTTCCCCCACCATGGGTCATAGTCCCATTAACACACAGTGGTGTTGTTTTACCACCATGGGTCATAGTCCCATTAACACACAGTGGTGTTGTTCCCCCACCATGGGTCATAGTCCCATTAACACAGTGGTGTTGTTCCCCCACCATGGGTCATAGTCCCATTAACACACAGTGGTGTTGTTTTACCACCATGGGTCATAGTCCCATTAACACACAGTGGTGTTGTTTTACCACCATGGGTCATAGTCCCATTAACACACAGTGGTGTTGTTCCCCCACCATGGGTCATAGTCCCATTAACACACAGTGGTGTTGTTCCCCCACCATGGGTCATAGTCCCATTAACACAGTGGTGTTGTTTTACCACCATGGGTCATAGTCCCATTAACACACAGTGGTGTTGTTTTACCACCATGGGTCATAGTCCCATTAACACACAGTGGTGTTGTTTTACCACCATGGGTCATAGTCCCATCAACACAGTGGTGTTGTTTTACCACCATGGGTTATAGTCCCATTAACACACAGTGGTGTTGTTCCCCCACCATGGGTCATAGTCCCATTAACACACAGTGGTGTTGTTTTACCACCATGGGTCATACTCCCATTAACACACAGTGGTGTTGTTTTACCACCATGGGTCATAGTCCCATTAACACACAGTGGTGTTGTTCCCCCACCATGGGTCATAGTCCCATTAACACACAGTGGTGTTGTTCCCCCACCATGGGTCATAGTCCCATTAACACAGTGGTGTTGTTTTAACACCATGGGTCATAGTCCCATTAACACACAGTGGTGTTGTTTTACCACCATGGGTCATAGTCCCATTAACACACAGTGGTGTTGTTTTACCACCATGGGTCATAGTCCCATTAACACAGTGGTGTTGTTTTACCACCATGGGTCATAGTCCCATTAACACACAGTGGTGTTGTTCCCCCACCATGGGTCATAGTCCCATTAACACACAGTGGTGTTGTTTTACCACCATGGGTCATAGTTCCATTAACACACAGTGGTGTTGTTTTACCACCATGGGTCATAGTCCCATTAACACACAGTGGTGTTGTTTTACCACCATGGGTCATAGTTCCATTAACACACAGTGGTGTTGTTTTACCACCATGGGTCATAGTCCCATTAACACACAGTGGTGTTGTTTTACCACCATGGGTCATAGTCCCATTAACACAGTGGTGTTGTTTTACCACCATGGGTCATAGTCCCATTAACACACAGTGGTGTTGTTTTACCACCATGGGTCATAGTCCCATTAACACAGTGGTGTTGTTCCCCCACCATGGGTCATAGTCCCATTAACACAGTGGTGTTGTTTTACCACCATGGGTCATAGTCCCATTAACACAGTGGTGTTGTTCCCCCACCATGGGTCATAGTCCCATTAACACACAGTGGTGTTGTTTTACCACCATGGGTCATAGTCCCATTAACACACAGTGGTGTTGTTCCCCCACCATGGGTCATAGTCCCATTAACACAGTGGTGTTGTTTTACCACCATGGGTCATAGTCCCATTAACACACAGTGGTGTTGTTTTACCACCATGGGTCATAGTCCCATTAACACACAGTGGTGTTGTTTTACCACCATGGGTCATAGTCCCATTAACACACAGTGGTGTTGTTTTACCACCATGGGTCATAGTCCCATTAACACAGTGGTGTTGTTTTACCACCATGGGTCATAGTCCCATGAACACACAGTGGTGTTGTTTTACCACCATGGGTCATAGTCCCATTAACACAGTGGTGTTGTTCCCCCACCATGTGTCATAGTCCCATTAACACAGTGGTGTTGTTTTACCACCATGGGTCATAGTCCCATTACCACAGTGGTGTTGTTCCCCCACCATGGGTCATAGTCCCATTAACACACAGTGGTGTTGTTCCCCCACCATGGGTCATAGTCCCATTAACACAGTGGTGTTGTTTTACCACCATGGGTCATAGTCCCATTAACCTTTCGGTCTGGTAACCTTTCGGTTATTAGTCCAACGCTTGAACCACTAGGCTACCTGCCGCCCCATTAACACACAGTGGTGTTGTTTTACCACCTTAGATTTATCACCTTGGTGCTAGATCAAATCCCCGAGCTGACATGGTAAAAATCTGTCATTCTGCCCCTGAACAAGGCAGTTAACCCACTGTTCCCCGGTAGGCCGTCATTGTAAATAAGAATTTGTTCTTAACTGACTTGCCACGTTAAATAAAAAATATATATTCACCTGATATGGTGTGGTTATCCTTGGATATATTCACCTGATATGGTGTGGTTATCCTTGGATATATTCACCTGATATGGTGTGGTTATCCTTGGATATATTCACCTGATATGGTGTGGTTATCCTTGGATATATTCACCTGATATGGTGTGGTTATCCTTAGATATATTCAGTGGTGGAAAAAGTACCCAATTGCCAAACTTAATAGAAAGTCAGTAAAATATTATTTGAGTAAAAGTCTAAATGTGTTTGGTTCTAAATATTCTTACGTACCAAAAATATAAATCATTTCAAAAGCCTTATATTAAGCAAAGCAGATGGCACCATTTGCTTGTTTTCAAAATGTACATATTGCCAGGGGTACACTCCAACACTCAGACATCTTTTTACATGTTTTATTCTAGATGACATTTTCTTTAAAAAAAATAAGCATTTTACTACCTTTCTTTAGTATTTTACAGATAGAAAGATGAAAAAAGTATGGATCTACAATCTGCTGTGAAAAAGTCTGGCCCTGGAGTGTCTTAACAAAGTAAAACATTTAAATTGAGGATGACTTCATCCAGTGTCCAGAAAAATGTATTTATATGCAATTTTTAAAAATGAGATATCACTTCATTTGTGTATTTTAATAGAATATTTCTGAAAAATTGTAATACAAAAAAATATATATATTTGTGTCCACATTCAACATGTAGAAGTTGATTGTGGTTACTGGCCTTAACACTATGTGTTGTTGTTTTCCTCTCCTCAGATTAACCCCAGCATTATACTGGTAATGAGCTTCTGGGGATCAGGAAACAGGACCTGCACTGTAATCACAGCTAGGAGCTAGTAGGGTATTATACAGGAGATTCCTCATGCTCCTCTATTGAAACACAGGGAAACAAAGTGTTGAATTGTGCTGGGCATTATTTACTTATGAAACACTAAGTCATTTCAACAGGGGCATGTGTTCTAGACTGGGGGGATAATCCAGCTAGAGAGCATCAGAGCGGCTGGTTATGTGTGAGCTGTGTGGTGTGCCGTACTGGGGTTGGTGAGAGAGGTCAGAGGGCAGAGGCTGGGTCTGCGCACACACACACACACACACACACACACACACACACACACACACACACACACACACACACACACACACAGACACACACACACACACACACACACACACACACACACACACACACACACACACACACACACACACACACACACACACACAGAAACGTCCCTTCCAGACACACATAAAGTTATCTTTACTGAACTACACCACAACTTAGACAGAAATATACTGCTCAAAAAAATAAAGGGAACACTTAAACAACACATCCTAGATCTGAATGAAAGAAATAATCTTATTAAATACTTTTTTCTTTACATAGTTTAATGTGCTGACAACAAAATCACACAAAAATAATCAATGGAAATCCAATTTATCAACCCATGGAGGTCTGGATTTGGAGTCACACTCAAAATTAAAGTGGAAAACCACACTACAGGCTGATCCAACTTTGATGTAATGTCCTTAAAACAAGTCAAAATGAGGCTCAGTAGTGTGTGTGGCCTCCACGTGCCTGTATGACCTCCCTACAACGCCTGGGCATGCTCCTGATGAGGTGGCGGATGGTCTCCTGAGGGATCTCCTCCCAGACCTGGACTAAAGCATCCGCCAACTCCTGGACAGTCTGTGGTGCAACGTGGCGTTGGTGGATGGAGCGAGACATGATGTCCCAGATGTGCTCAATTGGATTCAGGTCTGGGGAACGGGCGGGCCAGTCCATAGCATCAATGCCTTCCTCTTGCAGGAACTGCTGACACACTCCAGCCACATGAGGTCTAGCATTGTCTTGCATTAGGAGGAACCCAGGGCCAACCGCACCAGCATATGGTCTCACAAGGGGTCTGAGGATCTCATCTCGGTACCTAATGGCAGTCAGACTACCTCTGGCGAGCACATGGAGGGCTGTGCGGCCCCCCAAAGAAATGCCACCCCACACCATGACTGACCCCCGGTCATGCTGGAGGATGTTGCAGGCAGCAGAACGTTCTCCACGGCGTCTCCAGACTCTGTCACGTTAGTCACATGTGCTCAGTGTGAACCTGCTTTCATCTGTGAAGAGCACAGGGAGCCAGTGGCGAATTTGCCAATGTTGGTGTTTTCTGGCAAATGCCAAACGTCCTGCACGGTGTTGGGCTGTAAGCACAACCCCCACCTGTGGACGTCGGGCCCTCATACCACCCGCATGGAGTCTGTTTCTGACCGTTTGAGCAGACACATGCACATTTGTGGCCTGCTGGAGGTCATTTTGCAGGGCTCTGGCAGTGCTCCTCCTGCTCCTCCTTGCACAATGGCGGAGGTAGCGGTCCTGCTGCTGGGTTGTTGCCCTCCTACAGCCTCCTCCACGTCTCCTGATGTACTGGCCTGTCTCCTGGTAGCGCCTCCATGCTCTGGACACTATGCTGACAGACACAGCAAACCTTCTTGCCACAGCTCGCATTGATGTGCCATCCTGGATGAGCTGCACTACCTGAGCCACGTGTGTGGGTTGTAGACTACGTCTCATGCTACCACTAGAGTGAAAGCACCGCCAGCATTCAAAAGTGACCAAAACATCAGCCAGGAAGCATAGGAACTGAGAAGTGGTCTGTGGTCCCCACCTGCAGAACCACTCCTTTATTGAGGGTGTCTTGCTAATTGCCTATAATTTCCACCTGTTGTCTATTCCATTTGCACAACAGCATGTGAAATTTATTGTCAATCAGTGTTGCTTCCTAAGTGGACAGTTTGATTTCACAGAAGTGTGATTGACTTGGAGTTACATTGTGTTGTTTAAGTGTTCCCTTTATTTTTTTGAGCAGTGTACTAACATAACCATTGTCTCCACAACCACAAGGATAATACGATGACATGTAGTAACCATCTTTGCCTTCCCTTTCTCTGGCATATCTAAATGTGATGTAAACCATCCCATCCCAAAGCAAATGACAACATACATTGCTGTTTTGGCTTTGACTTGATTTGAAGTGAAACGTTCCACTAAATTAGCGCTCTCATCAGGGGGTTAGTCATTACTATTTCATGTTTATAAAGTTGTGAGTGCTGAATAATTGAATTAGCCTGAGCAACAAACGCAGGTAGGCTGGCGGGTGGTCGTTAGGAGAGAGGGATAAGGAGAGAGAGAAAGAGTAGAGAGAGAGAGAGAGAGAGAGAGAGAGAGAGAGAGAGAGAGAGTGGTGAAAGAGAGCGAGAGAGAGGAGAGAGAGAAAGGGTAGCGAGAGAGAGAGAGAAAGAGAGGGGGGGTGTGAGAGATAGAGAGAGAGAGAGAGAGAGAGTAGAGAGAGATAGAGAGTTTGGTGAGAGAGAGAGTGGAGAAAGAGAGAGAGTAGAGAGAGAGAGAGAGAGAGAGAGAGAGTGGTGAAAGAGAGAGAGAGTGGAGAAAGAGAGAGAGGAGAGAGAGAGAGAGAGAGAGAGAGAGTGGTGAAAGAGAGAGAGAGAGAGAGAGAGAGAGAGAGAGATGGCATGCATCATCACGCAACATTCACCACATTACCCATCCTCATTTGGCTCCAGTACTCTATGGTTGGCACAGAATTACTGCATGAGGATAACCAGGGACTGACAGATCTGTGTTACCATCTGTGTCCAGGATGGTAACCAGGGTCAGACTGAGGTCTGGGTCCAGGAGGGTAACCAGGGACAGACTGAGGTCTGGGTCCAGGAGGGTAACCAGGGACTGACAGATCTGTGTCCAGGATGGTAACCAGGGACAGACTGAGGTCTGGGTCCAGGAGGGTAACCAGCGACAGACAGATCTGTGTCCAGGATGGTAACCAGGGACAGACTGAGGTCTGGGTCCAGGAGGGTAACCAGGGTCAGACTGAGGTCTGGGTCCAGGATGGTAACCAGGGACAGACTGAGGTCTGGGTCCAGGAGGGTAACCAGGGTCAGACTGAGGTCTGGGTCCAGGAGGGTAACCAGGGTCAGACTGAGGTCTGGGTCTAGGAGGGTAACCAGGGACAGACTGAGGTCTGGGTCCAGGATGGTAACCAGGGACAGACAGATCTGTGTCCAGGATGGTAACCAGGGACAGACTGAGATCTCTAGTAGAGACAGTAGAGAGAGACTAGAGAAGGAGCCATGATGATAACTGTAGTAGAGAGACTAGAGAAGGAGACATGATGATAACTGTAGTAGAGAGAGACTAGAGAAGGAGCCATGATGATAACTGTAGTAGAGAGACTAGAGAAGGAGACATGATGATAACTCTAGTAGAGAGACTAGAGAAGGAGCCATGATGATAACTCCAGTAGAGAGACTAGAGAAGGAGCCATGATGATAACTCTAGTAGAGAGACTAGAGAAGGAGACATGATGATAACTCTAGTAGAGAGACTAGAGAAGGAGCCATGATGATAACTCCAGTAGAGAGACTAGAGAAGGAGCCATGATGATAACTGTAGTAGAGAGACTAGAGAAGGAGCCATGATGATAACTGTAGTAGAGAGACTAGAGAAGGAGCCATGATGATAACTCTAGTAGAGAGACTAGAGAAGGAGCCATGATGATAACTCTAGTAGAGAGAGACTAGAGAAGGAGCCATGATGATAACTCTAGTAGAGAGACTAGAGAGGGAGCCATGATGATAACTGTAGTAGAGAGACTAGAGAAGGAGCCATGATGATAACTCTAGTAGAGAGACTAGAGAAGGAGCCATGATGATAACTGTAGTAGAGAGAGACTAGAGAAGGAGACATGATGATAACTGTAGTAGAGAGACTAGAGAAGGAGACATGATAACTGTAGTAGAGAGACTAGAGAAGGAGACATGATGATAACTGTGGTAGAGAGACTAGAGAAGGAGCCATGATGATAACTCTAGTAGAGAGACTGTGGAAGGAGCCATGATGATAACTGTAGTAGAGAGAGACTAGAGAAGGAGACATGATGATAACTGTAGTAGAGAGACTAGAGAAGGAGCCATGATGATAACTATAGTAGAGAGACTAGAGAAGGAGCCATGATGATAACTGTAGTAGAGACAGACTAGAGAAGGAGACATGATGATAACTGTAGTAGAGAGACTAGAGAAGGAGCCATGATGATAACTCTAGTAGAGAGACACTAGAGAAGGAGCCATGATGATAACTGTAGTAGAGAGACTAGAGAAGGAGCCATGATGATAACTGTAGTAGAGAGACTAGAGAAGGAGACATGATGATAACTCTAGTAGAGAGACTAGAGAAGGAGCCATGATGATAACTCTAGTAGAGAGACTAGAGAAGGAGCCATGATGATAACTGTAGTAGAGAGACTAGAGAAGGAGCCATGATGATAACTGTAGTAGAGAGACTAGAGAAGGAGCAATTATGATAACTATAGTAGAGAGACTAGAGAAGGAGACATGATGATAACTCTAGTAGAGAGACTAGAGAAGGAGACATGATGATAACTCTAGTAGAGAGACTAGAGAAGGAGCCATGATGATAACTATAGTAGAGAGAGACTAGAGAAGGAGCCATGATGATAACTGTAGTAGAGAGAGACTAGAGAAGGAGCCATGATGATAACTCTAGTAGAGAGACTAGAGAAGGAGCCATGATGATAACTCTAGTAGAGAGACTAGAGAAGGAGCCATGATGATAACTCTAGTAGAGAGAGACTAGAGAAGGAGCCACGATGATAACTCTAGTAGAGAGACTAGAGAAGGAGCCATGATGATAACTCTAGTAGAGAGACTAGAGAAGGAGACATGATGATAACTCTAGTAGAGAGAGACTAGAGAAGGAGCCATGATGATAACTGTAGTAGAGAGACTAGAGAAGGAGACATGATGATAACTGTAGTAGAGAGACTAGAGAAGGAGCCATGATGATAACTCTAGTAGAGAGACTAGAGAAGGAGCCATGATGATAACTAGATCCTCACATATAAAGTCAGTACTATACAATGATTGTGTTGTACTCTTTACACTATAATGTGCTGGGAAAGTTGTTAGCTTGTTAGCTTGTTATATTCTGTTGGTGCCATGTCTGAAGATGGCAGTAATTTGTTTGTTCTGGATTACCACTGATAGGAAGCGTTGGACTCAAGTTCCCAGGCTCACTCAGTCATGAGAATGTCGCTCTCTACTGGTCACAGATGGTAATGCACATTCATAATGCTCAAACCTGTACAGTACTGTAAGAGCCAGGGTTGGGGTCAATTCCATTTCCAGGGTTGGGGTCAATTCCATTTCCAGGGTTGGGGTCGATTCCATTTCCAGGGTTGGGGTCGATTCCATTTCCAGGGTTGGGGTCAATTCCATTTCCAGGGTTGTGGTCAATTCCATTTCCAGGATTGGGGTCAATTCCATTTCCAGGGTTGGGGTCAATTCCATTTCCAGGGTTGGGGTCAATTCCATTTCCACGGTTGGGGTCAATTCCAGTTCAACTTCAGTCAATTTAGAAAGCAAACCAAATTCTATATTCTAATTCCACATTTTCCTCATTTAAACTCATTGGGGAGAATTGGAATTATAATTTTGGTGTACTTACTGATTGACTGGAATTGAAATTAAATGTACCTCTATCATTGTAAGTGCTCCCTCATGCAACCAATTCCCCATGATTTGGCTCAATACAGAACGGTCTATTGCAACTCCAGACAGACAGGATAAATATGTAGATGGAGCTGTTCTGTATGCTCAGGAAACCAGGGGGTCTTTGATGATACTAACTAATATGTTCATGGTGGAGGGGAAAGGTCAATAGAATAGTCTTTATCTTTCTAAATAGATGTGATAGAAAGGAGATGTATTAACAAATGGTTTACCTGTTCTATTCTATTCTATTCTAGCTGAAATGAGATGTCATCACCTGAATGGCTGTTCATACATCAAGCCAGAACAGATAGCAGGGCTGTGTTCCAAATGGCACCCTATTCCCTACATAGTGACCTACCTTTTTTACCCTGTGGGCCCTGGTCAAAAGTACTGCACTAAATAGGGAAAAGGGCTCTGGTCAAAAGTAGTGCACTAAATAGGGAATAGGGTGCCATTTGGGCCTCAATTTAACACATTGCTGCTCTGACTAGTTGCTGCTGCCTCTGACATCACCCTGGCTGTGTTTCAGGCCTGGTCTCCCTGTTAATTTAGCTGTCTGACATCACCCTGGCTGTGTTTCAGGCCAGGTCTTCCTGTTGATTTAGCTGTGTCTGACATCACCCTGGCTGTGTTTCAGGCCAGGTCTCCCTGTTAATTTAGTTCTGTCTGACATCACCCTGGCTGTGTTTCAGGCCTGGTCTCCCTGTTGATTTAGCTGTCTGACATCACCCTGGCTGTGTTTCAGGCCTGGTCTCCCTGTTAATTTAGCTGTCTGACATCCCCCTGGCTGTGTTTCAGGCCAGGTCTCCCTGTTAATTTAGCTGTCTGACATCACCCTGGCTGTGTTTCAGGCCTGGTCTCCCTGTTGATTTAGCTCTGTTTGACATCACCCTGGCTGTGTTTCAGGCCAGGTCTCCCTGTTGATTTAGCTGTCTGACATCACCCTGGCTGTGTTTCAGGCCAGGTCTTCCTGTTGATTTAGCTCTGTCTGACATCACCCTGGCTGTGTTTCAGGCCAGGTATCCCTGTTGATTTAGCTGTCTGACATCACCCTGGCTGTGTTTCAGGCCAGGTCTCCCTGTTGATTTAGCTGTGTCTGACATCACCCTGGCTGTGTTTCAGGCCAGGTCTCCCTGTTGATTTAGCTGTGTCTGACATCACCCTGGCTGTGTTTCAGGCCTGGTCTCCCTGTTGATTTAGCTGTCTGACATCACCCTGGCTGTGTTTCAGGCCAGGTCTTCCTGTTGATTTAGCTGTGTCTGACATCACCCTGGCTGTGTTTCAGGCCAGGTCTCCCTGTTGATTTAGCTGTCTGACATCACCCTGGCTGTGTTTCAGGCCAGGTCTTCCTGTTAATTTAGCTGTCTGACATCACCCTGGCTGTGTTTCAGGCCTGGTCTCCCTGTTGATTTAGCTGTGTCTGACATCCCCCTGGCTGTGTTTCAGGCCAGGTCTTCCTGTTGATTTAGCTGTCTGACATCACCCTGGCTGTGTTTCAGGCCAGGTCTTCCTGTTGATTTAGCTCTGTCTGACATCACCCTGGCTGTGTTTCAGGCCAGGTCTCCCTGTTGATTTAGCTGTGTCTGACATCACCCTGGCTGTGTTTCAGGCCAGGTCTCCCTGTTGATTTAGCTGTCTGACATCACCCTGGCTGTGTTTCAGGCCAGGTCTCCCTGTTAATTTAGCTGTCTGACATCACCCTGGCTGTGTTTCAGGCCAGGTATCCCTGTTGATTTAGCTGTGTCTGACATCACCCTGGCTGTGTTTCAGGCCAGGTCTCCCTGTTGATTTAGCTGTGTCTGACATCACCCTGGCTGTGTTTCAGGCCAGGTCTCCCTGTTGATTTAGCTGTGTCTGACATCACCCTGGCTGTGTTTCAGGCCAGGTCTCCCTGTTGATTTAGCTGTGTCTGACATCACCCTGGCTGTGTTTCAGGCCAGGTCTCCCTGTTAATTTAGCTGTCTGACATCACCCTGGCTGTGTTTCAGGCCAGGTCTTCCTGTTGATTTAGCTGTCTGACATCACCCTGGCTGTGTTTCAGGCCAGGTCTTCCTGTTGATTTAGCTGTGTCTGACATCACCCTGGCTGTGTTTCAGGCCAGGTATCCCTGTTGATTTAGCTGTGTCTGACATCACCCTGGCTGTGTTTCAGGCCAGGTCTCCCTGTTGATTTAGCTGTCTGACATCACCCTGGCTGTGTTTCAGGCCAGGTCTCCCTGTTGATTTAGCTGTGTCTGACATCACCCTGGCTGTGTTTCAGGCCAGGTATCCCTGTTGATTTAGCTGTCTGACATCACCCTGGCTGTGTTTCAGGCCTGGTCTCCCTGTTAATTTAGCTGTCTGACATCCCCCTGGCTGTGTTTCAGGCCAGGTCTTCCTGTTGATTTAGCTGTGTCTGACATCACCCTGGCTGTGTTTCAGGCCAGGTCTTCCTGTTGATTTAGCTGTCTGACATCACCCTGGCTGTGTTTCAGGCCAGGTCTCCCTGTTGATTTAGCTCTGTCTGACATCACCCTGGCTGTGTTTCAGGCCAGGTCTCCCTGTTGATTTAGCTGTCTGACATCACCCTGGCTGTGTTTCAGGCCAGGTCTCCCTGTTGATTTAGCTGTGTCTGACATCACCCTGGCTGTGTTTCAGGCCTGGTCTTCCTGTTGATTTAGCTGTCTGACATCACCCTGGCTGTGTTTCAGGCCAGGTCTCCCTGTTGATTTAGCTGTGTCTGACATCACCCTGGCTGTGTTTCAGGCCAGGTCTCCCTGTTGATTTAGCTGTCTGACATCCCCCTGGCTGTGTTTCAGGCCAGGTCTCCCTGTTGATTTAGCTGTCTGACATCACCCTGGCTGTGTTTCAGGCCAGGTCTCCCTGTTGATTTAGCTGTCTGACATCCCCCTGGCTGTGTTTCAGGCCTGGTCTCCCTGTTAATTTAGCTGTGTCTGACATCACCCTGGCTGTGTTTCAGGCCAGGTCTTCCTGTTGATTTAGCTGTCTGACATCACCCTGGCTGTGTTTCAGGCCAGGTCTCCCTGTTGATTTAGCTCTGTCTGACATCACCCTGGCTGTGTTTCAGGCCAGGTCTCCCTGTTGATTTAGCTGTCTG
>NC_138307.1:80186618-80194118 GCF_965601325.2 Salmo salar | reverse complement strand
TGGAGGTAGTGGTGGTGGTGGCAGTGGTGGTGGTAGTGGTGGTGGTGGTGGTGGTGAAGGTAGAGAAGGAGGTGGAGGTAGTGGTGGTGGTGGTGGAGAAGGTGGAGAAGGAGGAGGAGGTGGAGAATGTAGAGAAGGTAGAGAAGGGGGTGGAGGTACTGGTGGTGGTCGAGAAGGTAGAGAAGGAGGTGGAGGTGGAGAAGGTAGAGAAGGAGTTGGAGGTAGTGGTGGTGGAGAAGGTAGAGAAGGAGGTGGAGGTGGAGAAGATAGAGAAGGTAGAGAAGGAGGTGGAGGTAGTGGTGGAGAAGGTAGAGAAGGAGGTGGAGGTGTGTCTTCCATGGATGGGGTAGAGGAGGAATACAACGTCTTTTTGATGATTGACGAGAGGTTGAGGTATGAGTTGGTAGGGGAGGGAGAACAACCTGAGGAGAGGTTGAGGTATGAGTTGGTAGGGGAGGGAGAACGACCTGAGGAGAGGTTGAGGTATGAGTTGGTAGGGGAGGGAGAACGACCTGAGGAGAGGTTGAGGTATGAGTTGGTAGGTGAGGGTGACCAACCTGAGGAGAGGTTGAGGTATGAGTTGGTAGGGGAGGGAGAACGACCTGAGGAGTGGTTGAGGTATGAGTTGGTAGGGGAGGGAGAACGACCTGAGGAGTGGTTGAGGTATGAGTTGGTAGGGGAGGGAGAACGACCTGAGGAGAGGTTGAGGTATTAGTTGGTAGGGGAGGGAGAACGACCTGAGGAGAGGTTGAGGTATGAGTTGGTAGGTGAGGGTGACCAACCTGAGGAGAGGTTGAGGTATGAGTTGGTAGGGGAGGGAGAACGACCTGAGGAGTGGTTGAGGTATGAGTTGGTAGGGGAGGGAGAACGACCTGAGGAGAGGTTGAGGTATGAGTTGGTAGGGGAGGGAGAACGACCTGAGGAGAGGTTGAGGTATGAGATGGTAGGGGAGGGAGAACGACCTGAGGAGAGGTTGAGGTATGAGTTGGTAGGGGAGGGAGAACGACCTGAGGAGAGGTTAAGGTATGAGTTGGTAGGGGAGGGAGAACGACCTGAGGAGAGGTTGAGGTATGAGTTGGTAGGGGAGGGAGAACGACCTGAGGAGAGGTTGAGGTATGAGTTGGTAGGGGAGGGAGAGCGACCTGAGGAGAGGTTGAGGTATGAGTTGGTAGGGGAGGGAGAACGACCTGAGGAGAGGTTGAGGTATGAGTTGGTAGGGGAGGGAGAACAACCTGAGGAGAACAAAGACTGTCAAAAGGATTTGAATCCCCGAGCCGACAAGGTAAAAATCTGCATTCCCCGCACCTCTCTCATTCAGAGGGGTTGGGTGAAATGCAGAAGACATATTTCAGTTGAATGCATTCAGTCGTACAACTGACTAGGGATGTGTGTGTGTGTGTGTGTGTGTGTGTGTGTGTGTGTGTGTGTGTGTGTGTGTGTGTGTGTGTGTGTGTGTGTGTGTGTGTGTGTGTGTGTGTGTGTGTGTGTGTATTTCTTTCACAGGCATCCCTGAGAAATAAGTAAAACGTTGTTGTAAATAAATATCACTTGGGAGCATGAGCATCAGCGTGCAACGTTTTCCTTTCTGTTTTCCATGAGTTTGACTCCAGCACCAGCGGAAAGTACCAGGATGTAGGTATGTCCTTCAGCTTATGTATTTCTCCACAGGATTAATTGATTCTACCAGATATTTTATGTTCGCAAATGTTTTTGTTGTTGACAGGTGACGTCATACCCACACGTACGTATGTATGCACACACACACACACACACACACACACACACACACACACACACACACACACACACACACACACACACACACACACACACACACACACACACACACACACACACACACACACACACACACACACACACACACACACACACACACACACACACACACACACACACACACACACACATCCCTAGTCAGTTGTACGACTGAATGCATTCAACTGAAATGTGTCTTCTGCATTTCACCCAACCCCTCTGAATGAGAGAGGTGCGGGGAATGCAGATTTTTACCTTGTCGGCTCGGGGATTCAAATCCTTTTGACAGTCTTTGTTCTCAGAGGCATGCCTATCAAAAGTCCTTCTGGTGGAGGTGAGCCATCAGACTGCTCCCTTTGTCGAGTTTTATTCACCACCTCAGGACCTTACCAGTCTAGTTTTATTCACCAGGACCTTACCAGTCTAGTTTTATTCACCAGGACCTCTCCAGTCTAGTTTTATTCACCAGGACCTCTCCAGTCTAGTTTTATTCACCAGGACCTCTCCAGTCTAGTTTTATTCACCAGGAACTCTCCAGTCTAGTTTTATTCACCAGGATCTCTCCAGTCTAGTTTTATTCACCAGGACCTCTCCAGTCTAGTTTTATTCACCAGGACCTCTCCAGTCTAATTTTATTCCTCAGGACCTTACCAGTCTAGTTTTATTCACCAGGAACTCTCCAGTCTAGTTTTATTCACCAGGATCTCTCCGGTCTAGTTTTATTCACCAGGACCTCTCCAGTCTAGTTTTATTCACCAGGATCTCTCCGGTCTAGTTTTATTCACCAGGATCTCTCCAGTCTAGTTTTATTCACCAGGACCTCTCCAGTCTAGTTTTATTCACCGGGACCTCTCCAGTCTAGTTTTATTCACCAGGAACTCTCCAGTCTAGTTTTATTCACCAGGATCTCTCCGGTCTAGTTTTATTCACCAGGACCTCTCCAGTCTAGTTTTATTCACCAGGACCTCTCCAGTCTAGTTTTATTCACCGGGACCTCTCCAGTCTAGTTTTATTCACCAAGATCTCTCCAGTCTAGTTTTATTCACCAGGACCTCTCCAGTCAAGTTTTATTCACCACCTCAGGATCTCTACAGTCTAGTTTTATTCACCAGGATCTCTCCAGTCTAGTTTTATTCACCAGGACCTCTCCAGTCTAGTTTTATTCGCCAGGACCTCTCCAGTCTAGTTTTATTCACCAGGACCTCTCCAGTCTAGTTTTATTCCTCAGGACCTTACCAGTCTAGTTTTATTCACCAGGACCTCTCCAGTCTAGTTTTATTCACCAGGACCTCTCCAGTCTAGTTTTATTCACCAGGACCTCTCCAGTGTAGTTTTATTCACCAGGATCTCTCCAGTCTAGTTTTATTCACCAGGATCTCTACAGTCTGCAGGAGATTGGAGAGGAGGACAGAAACCATCAGGAACACAACAGAACAAATCTCATGTTTAGACTTTGCTTTATGAGTTGTTTTCTCATTCAACCTGTAGGTTGTTCCATTGAGATCAGAATACTTATTTTTCAAGGGAGCCCATGCATCAGAGTGATAGAGGCTGTATGAGCCGGTTCAGTATTCACAGTTTGAAGAGGATGGAACCATCAGAAACACAACTGATAACAAGAAACAGAGAGAGAGAGAGAGAGAGAAAATAAAGGGGTAAAATAAAGAGTGTAGGAGCCAGTAGTTCAGAGGATAACAACTGTAGTTCAGAGGATAACAAAAGCAGTTCAGAGGATAACAACTGTAGTTCAGAGGATAACAACAGCAGTTCAGAGGATAACAACAGTAGTTCAGAGGATAACAACTGTAGTTCAGAGGATAACAACTGTAGTTCAGAGGATAACAAAAGCAGTTCAGAGGATAACAACTGTAGTTCAGAGGATAACAACTGTAGTTCAGAGGATAACAACTGTAGTTCAGAGGATAACAAAAGCAGTTCAGAGGATAACAACAGTAGTTCAGAGGATAACAACAGTAGTTCAGAGGATAACAACAGCAGTTCAGAGGATAACAAAAGCAGTTCAGAGGATAACAACAGTAGTTCAGAGGATAACAACAGCAGTTCAGAGGATAACAACAGCAGTTCAGAGGATAACAACAGCAGTTCAGAGGATAACAACTGTAGTTCAGAGGATAACAACAGCAGTTCAGAGGATAACAACAGCAGTTCAGAGGATAACAACAGTAGTTCAGAGGATAACAACAGCAGTTCAGAGGATAACAACAGCAGTTCAGAGGATAACAACAGTAGTTCAGAGGATAACAACAGCAGTTCAGAGGATAACAACAGTAGTTCAGAGGATAACAACAGCAGTTCAGAGGATAACAACAGCAGTTCAGTTCAGAGGATAACAACAGCAGTTCAGAACAGCAGTTCAGAGGATAACAACAGCAGTTCAGAGGATAACAACAGTAGTTCAGAGGATAACAACAGCAGTTCAGAGGATAACAACAGCAGTTCAGAGGATAACAACAGCAGTTCAGAGGATAACAACAGCAGTTCAAAGGATAACAACAGCAGTTCAAAGGATAACAACAGTAGTTCAGAGGATAACAACAGCAGTTCAGAGGATAACAACAGCAGTTCAGTTCAGAGGATAACAACAGCAGTTCAGAACAGCAGTTCAGAGGATAACAACAGCAGTTCAGAGGATAACAACAGTAGTTCAGAGGATAACATCAGTAGTTCAGAGGATAACAACAGCAGTTCAGAACAGCAGTTCAGAGGATAACAACAGCAGTTCAGAGGATAACAACAGTAGTTCAGAGGATAACAACAGCAGTTCAGAACAGCAGTTCAGAGGATAACAACAGCAGTTCAGAGGATAACAACAGCAGTTCAGAACAGCAGTTCAGTGGATAACAACAGTAGTTCAGAGGATAACAACAGCAGTTCAGAGGATAACAACAGCAGTTCAGAGGATAACAACAAGTTGTCAGATATGGAGATATGAACTTCGACCCTCCAGGTCAGCCCATTCACACTCAGATTAAGCCTCAGAGAAAAGGGTTTAGTGCTCCTATCAGTTGTTTCAACATGACCCCAAGAGGTCGTGAAGACTAGTGACGGAGAGCAAAGCAGCACAGCGGTCAGGGAGCAAAATGTCAAGAAGTATTTAGAAAATACCAGGTCCCATGTTCACAAAAGGTCTCTGAGTAGGAGTGTTGATCTTGGACACCTCTCTCTCTTTTATTCATAAGGATTTAAAAGTTAAGAGTGATCCTAGCTAGATCAGCACTCCTATTCGGAGACCCTGTGTGAATTCAGGCCTTGTTTTTCTCCTTCAGTCTCCTCTCCCTCCGTATATCAACTCTCTTATCTAGAGGCGGCCATCTTTTTTCCTCAGATTGACAGTCTGTACTCCTGGTTGTCTTGGAGATCAAACTGACCCGTCATGCCGCTCTAAATCAACCTATAATCCTCTTCTTATCACCTAGTTTCCAACCTCTTGTGATGGTTCTAGAAACGTCCCATTATGGGATGTAGGAGATAGAACTTCTGCTCACTGGGCTTGTGCGTTGATCTGGACATAAGCCTTGAAAGTCATTTAGGTTAAAAACTGACCAACAGGCTCTTAGGAAGCCCAGTTGTCATCATTACCGCTAACATTAAACCTAACCCCCAATGAATCAAATCAAGACAGAGCAGAGAGAGAGAGAGAGAGAGAGAGAGAGAGAGAGAGAGAGAGAGAGAGAGAGAGAGAGAGAGAGAGAGAGAGAGAGAGAGCGATCTTAGCCTGGTTCCCCTGGACACCAAACCACCATTCACTGTAATCAGTGGAGAAACAAAAATCGCCCTCCTCTTCTGATCTGAATCTGCTGTGTACATATGATTCCTGCAGGTTAGCATTTAGCTGTAACTCTACATTGAGTCCTTGGTGTCCTCTTGGTGAACTGTTCAAGTACAAACAGGGGACTCCATGCTAATGATAATGGCTATAGGAGCCTGACCTGCAGGCTTAGCTGCTGTCTGTTGAGAGCCAGGCATTATACAGAGAAGACAGAGAGAAGAGACAGAGACAGAGAGAGACAGAGACAGAGAGAGACAGAGACAGAGAGAGAGAGAAAAAGAAAGAGGCGCTCTCCTTCTCTCAGGCCAAATCGTTCCATCTACTACCATCAGTTAGTATTATCTACTGCACTAACTGGAAAGAACCAGAACCTCTCCAGACCAGAACCTCTCCAGACCAGAACCTATCCAGACCAGAGCCTATCCAGACCAGAGCCTATCCAGACCAGAACCTATCCAGACCAGAACCTCTCCAGACCAGAACCTATCCAGACCAGAGCCTATCCAGACCAGAGCCTATCCAGACAAGAACCTATCCAGACCAGAACCTCTCCAGACCAGAACCTATCCAGACCAGAGCCTATCCAGACCAGAGCCTACCCAGACCAGAGCCTATCCAGACCAGAACCTATCCAGACCAGAACCTACCCAGACCAGAACCTATCCAGACCAGAACCTATCCAGACCAGAGCCTACCCAGACCAGAGCCTCTCCAGACCAGAACCTATCCAGACCAGAACCTATCCAGACCAGAACCTACCCAGACCAGAACCTCTCCAGACCAGAACCTCTCCAGACCAGAGCCTATCCAGACCAGAACCTATCCAGACCAGAACCTATCCAGACCAGAACCTACCCAGACCAGAGCCTATCCACACCAGAGCCTACCCAGACCAGAGCCTATCCAGACCAGAGCCTACCCAGACCAGAGCCTATCCAGACCAGAACCTATCCAGACCAGAGCCTACCCAGACCAGAGCCTATCCAGACCAGAGCCTACCCAGACCAGAGCCTATCCAGACCAGAACCTATCCAGACCAGAGCCTATCCAGACCAGAGCCTATCCAGACCAGAGCCTATCCAGACAAGAACCTATCCAGACCAGAGCCTATCCAGACAAGAACCTATCCAGACCAGAACCTTTTCAGACCAGAACCTATCCAGACCAGAACCTACCCAGACCAGAGCCTATCCAGACCAGAACCTATCCAGACCAGAACCTATCCAGACCAGAACCTACCCAGACCAGAGCCTACCCAGACCAGAGCCTATCCAGACCAGAACCTACCCAGACCGGAGCCTATCCAGACCAGAACCTACTCAGACCAGAACCTATCCAGACCAGAACCTACTCAGACCAGAGCCTCTCCAGACCAGAACCTATCCAGACCAGAACCTATCCAGACCAGAACCTACCCAGACAAGAATCTATCCAGACCAGAACCTATCCAGACCAGAACCTATCCAGACCAGAACCTCTCCAGACCAGAACCTATCCAGACCAGAACCTATCCAGACCAGACCAGAACCTATCCAGACCAGAACCTTTTCAGACCAGAACCTATCCAGACCAGACCAGAACCTATCCAGACCAGAACCTATCCAGACCAGAACCTCTCCAGACCAGAACCTATCCAGACCAGAACATATCCAGACCAGAACCTATCCAGACCAGAACCTCTCCAGACCAGAGCTTCTCCAGACCAGAACCTATCCAGACCAGAACCTATCCAGACATACTGAACAACATGCTACCTACATAGCATATTGGACAACATGTTGAACAACATGTTAACTACATAGCATATTGAACAACATGTTACCTACATAGCATATTGGACAACATGTTAACTACATAGCATATTGAACAACATGTTAACTACATAGCATATTGAACAACATGTTACCTACATAGCATATTGGACAAAATGTTAA